>NW_016159167.1:0-8587 GCF_001687245.7 Rhagoletis zephyria
CTCCTAAAATAGTAGCCTATTTTCCAGCGTAGGTCATAAGCTATCTCTGTGCCAAATTTTGTGCAAATCTGTTAAGTGGTTTCCGCGTATTAGTTTAATTAAACTTTTTTAACAGGTGGCAACTCTTCCAAAAAATTAGCCTATTTTCCACTGCAGGTCATAAACTATCTGCTGGCAAAAATTCATGCAAATCCGTTCAGACGTTTCCGCGTATTAATTTAATTAAACTTTTTTAGCAGGTGGCAATTCCGCGTATTAATTTAATTAAACATTTCTAACAGATGGCAACTCTTAAAAAAAATTAGCTTATTTTCCAACCAAGGTCATAAGCTATCTGTGTGAAAATTTTCATGCAAATCCGTTCAGTCGTTTCCGAATATTAAATAATACCACGGCGGGTACTAATATTNCGAATATTAAATAATACCACGGCGGGTACTAATATTAATACTTCCAGAGATTTTCTATCCTTCCAGAGATATGTATTAAGAAATTTTTAGTATGTATGGGAGGCGACATGCCTCCTTTTTGAATAACTCACATGTTTTCCATGAGCAATTTATACATTTTGTATACACAACTCCATACCAAGTTCCAGTATTCTTCCACAAACAATTCCAGGGATATGTGGCAAGAACAAGTAAATTTGTACAGGAAGTGCCACGCCCCTTTTTTCTTATAACCCTAATCTTCTTCCATGAGTTTAGAATTGATTTTACATACCCCAGTACCAAGTCCCAGTACTCTACCATGAACACCTCTAGAGATATCTACAGTATCGGTCATATCTATAGCACGCCATTTCAAAGTGATATTGTGTGCCACTTATATGTATTTATTTATTTTTAAGAATTTTCAATTAAAATACAGTTCTTTCTTTAACAAACCCCATATAAACCCTAGTTTAACAATTTGTAGAAAACTTCAAAAAAGTGCAACAAATTTTCACCTAAGTTTCAAACTTTTTTCTCGGAAGTGTTAGAATTTTTTCGAGTACACAGTTTTTTAGCCCCTTCAATTTTAGTCTGATAATATGCAAGTTTCAAGTGGCTAAAAGTTACCGCTGATTTTTTAGAACTTTTTTCGCCAAGGATGTTGCGGTTTTCTTCCATATACAAATAAATTGAGTTTATTCATTATATGGAAGCCTATGCGACAAAAAAAAATTTTAAAAAATTAACGGTAATTCGTAGCCACTTGAAACTTGCACATTATCAGACTAAAATTGATTGGGCTATAAAACAGTGTATTCAGAAAAATTCAAACACTTCCGAGAAAAAAGTTTGAAATTTAGGTGAAAATTTGTTGCACTTTTTTGTAGTTTTCTACAAATTTTTAAACTTGGGTTTATATGGGGTTTGTCCGAGAATAAACTAAATTTTAATTGAAAATTCTTAAAAATAAAGAAATAAACATAAGTGACACACAATATCACTTTAAAATGGCGTGCTATAGATATGACCGATACTGTATGTATATATTAATACGCTAACATAAATTTTGTCTCCGTTCGTTTGGCGATTCTACCGATCCGATTTCAAAACCAAGAACACCGTTAGAAAGGCATTTTTCCGTAGTTTAGTTTATATGGTTTCACAATTGGTTGAAAATTACGGCCAAAACCGTCGTTTAAACATTTTCGAATTGTGTATAGATGTTGCTGCAACATGTTCAATTTGACATGTTTCGCCTGTTGTTTCACTACACATTTGAAATTAAGCTTTGAAATAAAGATAAATATGAAGATGAAGAAAGAAATGATATCGATGAAGTCAAAAAAAAGAATTCAAAAGTGAAGATAAAGACGACAATGGAAACAATGGCAGATACATAAGAATTAGGGTAACTGAAAGGGTAAGAACATTTCTTGACTAGAGGTACAGGCAAAAACGAAGATCAAAGTAAATCTAAACACTTTAAGGTAAAGGTGAAGAGGAATATGCAAAAATAAAGATAAATATGAAGAAAAGGATGAGGATGAAGATCGGTATTGTTACCGATGTAAAACTCGATATTTTTATCGATATAATAATCGATATTGCTATCGATAAAATAATCGATATTGTTATCGATACTGTTATTGATTAAATAACTGTAATCGATATAATAATCAATATAATAATCGATATTTTTATCGATACAATAATGGATATTGTTATGGGTATAATAATCGATTAAATAATTGATTTCGTTATCGATATAGTCATTTATATTGTTAACGATATGTACAATAATCGATACTGATGATTGTTATATTTATCGATGAATTAATCGATTTTACAATCGTTGTATTTTTCTATATGTTTATGGATATTGTTATCGGTATTTTTATCGACACAGTTATCAACAGGGTTATCGATATAATAATCGGAACATGGAATGTGATCACATTACATGACATCACATCACATTATATCACATGATATGAAGAGGCATCACATGATATTACATCACATAATATGATATCACATCACACGATATGACGTGACATAAAATCATATGATCACATTATATGGCATGACATCACATGACTTGACATAACACGATATGACATCGTATGACATGACATGGCATTACATGACGTGGCAGCACATGATATCACATGGTATGACATCACAGGACATGACATCAGAGGATATGACAACATATGAAATGACATCCTATCACATCACATAAAATCACGTCACATCTTATCAGGTCATCGCACCTCATCTCATCTACGTGAATAGAAAAAGAAAAGGATATAAGCAAAGATGTGAAAGATAAAAACAAAGATGAAGACCCAGGTAAAGTTACCGATTTCAAAACCAAAAACACCGTTGGAAAGGTAATTTTCTGTAGATGAGGAGAGTTTTTATAGTTTCGAAATTGGTTGAGAATCGTCGTTTAAAAATTTCCGTATTTGTGTATGGTTGTTTTTGCAACCTATTCAATTTAAGCTGTTTCGCATTTTGTTTTACTTCGTATTTGAAATTAAACTTTGAAATAAAGATAAATATGAAGATTAAGAAACAAGTGATAACGATGAAGACAAAAAAGAAGGCAAAAGTGAAGATAAAGACGAAAATGGAGATAAAGGCGAAAATGGAGACAATGAGAAATACATAAGAATTCGGGTAACTGAATTGAAATTTTCCATAAAAGTTACCGAAATTTATCGAATCATCGAAGTTTATAATTATCGAAATTTATCCATGCTTATTAAGTTATCACAACGTATCGAATTATTCAAATTGATCAATGTTTATTGAGTTGTCGAAATTTATAGACACAGAAATTAACGAAATTTGTCAAGTTAAAGAAATGTATCAAGTTATCGATATCTATTGAATGATCATTATTTATAGACTTAACGAAATATATCGAGGTGTCGTAATGCATGGAGTTCTTTCAACTTACAGAGTTATCGATAATTATTGATCTACTGAAATTTGTTGGTTCAACGAAGCGAAGTTTATGGAATTTTAAAAATATATCGATTTATCGAAATTTCAAGGTTATATAAGCTTATCGATTTATCACTGCTTATCGAATTTAATCGTCTTAATAGAGTGTAGCGAGTTATCAAAATGTATAGATAGTTTTCAAAAAATGTGGAGATGTCAAAAGTAAAAATTTATAAAGGTATCCAAAGTTTTTACATTTTTGAGTTATCGAAATTTATCGAGCCCTCGAATTTCACAGTTATCGAAATTCGTCGAGTTAATGAATTTTGTTGAGTTATCGAATTTTAGTGTTCTTGAAATTCATTGAACTATCGATATGTATCAAATCATTGAAATTTATCGATAAACTTGAATGTATCGGGTCAATTCCAAGTCCTGACGAAGTCCTCCAAAGACCTTCTCAGATAAAAAAAAAAATTAGTTACGTTTTAGCAGAAGATTTTCCGGTTAGTTAATTTGTACCGTATAAGTTTTGCTAAGTGTTAAGTTAGAAAACCTCTCCAAGGCTTCTATAGCTAGAAAAACTGTCGAATTTCGACAGTAACTGGCACTCTAGTGCAGTATAAAAAAGTAAATTTGTACGGGAGGTACCATGCCCCCTTTTCGAATAACGCAAATTTATCTCCATGAGTATGGAATTAATTTTGTATATACATCTCGGTGCCAAGCTCCAGTCCTCTGCAATAAACACCTCCAGAGATATGCAGCATAGAAAAATCAATTTGCATAGGAGTTGCCCAGCGTTGCCAGGTTGACCATTTTAATGTCATTTGGACGTTTTTTGTATCCTGTTGACGTTTGGACGTTTTTCGTGTAAAAAATGACGTTTTTTAACTTCCCAGTAATTATTCTTTGTTACTATATCTTATAAGTAGAACTTATTTTGAATTATTTTATTAATAAATCTTTACAATCTTTGTGTTTTGCTCCAGCTGCTTCAAAAGATTTTTTTTGGATTCTTGGCCTAAGGATCCCGTGTTCAAACGCTGAGTGTGTAAACACTTGAGGTTACGAGGCTTGCTGTAATGTTTGTAATTGCACATTAAAAGCCAAATCAGGATGAGCCGATCTATTGCAGCATCAAAAGCATCAAAAAAGTTGTGCAGCATAAAACGTCAGAAAATATAAGCGACTTTTTTAAGACTTCACTGAAAATGTAATGAACGAAAAAAAATACTTAAATATTAGGTCCATTCAATAACTTTTCCAGTAAGTAATTGCAGCGAGAGCATAAAAGAAAAATAGAGAGTAAAATTGAGAGCAAGAGAAAATTTGCAGAAAAAGGTATTGAACGGAAAACTAGTAAAAATTTGCAACTTAAGCCATTTTGACACTTTCTGACGGTTAAGTTTTGGCGCGCAATTTTCTTTTTAATTTGGAATAGTTCCCATCGTCATAAAAATAAAAAAAATGTACAATAGATTAAAATTTTTCATCCATATTTTCATCTCACTAATTATGTTTCATCAAATCATCCTCTTAAACAGTTTGTTTACATTTGAATTTGAAACATAACCTTACTTTTTGACTCCTGCAAATTCCTGCAAGTAAAATTTTTACTTGAAAGAATTTTCAGCTCTCTTGGGTTGTTACGCTCTCGAATTCGCTCCCTCTTGCAAATATTTTGGGTTATTGAATGCATTTCCAGTAAAAACTTGCAAGTACTAGCAACAATTCGTAACAATTTTTTGATATTGAATGGACCTATTGATATGCTCCTTCTTAGCAGAACGTAATTTAGCATTTTCGACAACCGAGCCCCTCACCAAATGTCTACAAGAAAAAAAAAGTTATCAAAAATCAACGCGATTATTTAGCTCCTTTAAACTTGCACATTATTGCCCTGAAATTTAATGGGCTATCAAACTGCATATTCAAAAAACAATTTAAAAAATCTGAATAAAAAGTTGAAAATCTAGCTGAAAATCTGCAGATTGTTTATAATTTTTGCACAATTTTTGTGGATTTATATTTTGTTTGTTAATGACTTTGGCTTTTATGGAAAAATAATAAACATTAAATAAACGAAAGAGAAACAGCCAAAATCGACCAAAATGTTGATCACAAGTGTACACTGAGAAAAAGGATTAGTTTCGACCAGTGGCGTAGCCAGGGGGGGAGGTTAGGGGGGATAGTTCCACCCCCCTTCATCATTGAACTACAATTATTTACTTTTGAATTAATAACACAATACTATTTTATCCTTCTGATTTAAAATTTTTTTTATTTCAGACGGATGACAAATTATCTTTTAATGAATATATGAGCAGTCCACTTGCAAACAGCGTTATGTGATTTTATAAAAGTAAACCATAAATTTAAAAAAAAACGTCTACAACAACAAGTAACATCCGAACTGTATCTTTTTTTATCACCTGAAAATTTGGATAAATAAGAGCCTAATACAATTAAAAAAATAAAATTACAGTATGGTAGATTTGCAAATTTTATATTTAAAAATTTAATATTGCAAGTTTTGAAACAGTAACTTTTACATAGCTAGCTTTTTTTTAGCTTTTCGCGATCTCTCCTCTAGGAAGATTGGTTTGCTTCTTTTTTGCGACCTCTTCCACTAGGCACCGAAACTACCACGTTTTCTTGCAGTTTTCTAAGTTCATACGAAGATGAGACATTTGAAAGTGTATAAATAAGTATTATAGCGACTTTTGCAAGAGTAGTTAACATTTCATGCTATTTTTTTCAGAATATAGACAAATTTTTCACTCTGCTGTTAGTGGACATGAAACCCACCAAAAACTAAAAATCTAAAAAAAAAATTACATAGCGCACTTTGCAAGTGCACTACTCAATTGTTGAATATGCTATCTTATTTTTCGCTTCTTTTTATACAATTAAGGAGCGGCTGAATGGTTTAACGATGTTAGCGGTACATAATGATGTGCCGATTACAACACAAGAAGTAATTGAAATAATGTGTGTTAAGCAACGAAGATTAAATATCGCTTTATAGGTAATAATATTTTGTAGACTTGTACATAAATAAATGTAAATAGATACGCGAAAATATATAGATATATTCAATATGTAAAAACTTGAAGTGTATACTAACGAAACTTCTACAAAACAAAACTGGACTACACACTAATTAATGAAAATGGTGTAGTAATTTAATTTTTTAAATTTAAATAAAGCATGAATTCCCCCCAGGGAATAACCGAGTAGACAAAAAATATATAACCATAGAAATGGCACATGCATACATATATGAAAGAATGCCCACAGGTGACGCACTATAGGCAAAACACGAGTTTTTTTTCAAAATCGTAGATCTTCGCTTAGAAAAGAGATAATGGAATGCAGCCTTTAACCCTTTAATGCAGAGTCTGTCATATATGAAACGCTTTTTAACCCTTTCAAGGCAGAGGGAAAAGGTTCTCAAAACGTGGGGAGCTTGATATCAATTGTTTTGAACTTTTCATTATCAGTTCAGTAATATATTCAATATTGTCAATAGCAGGACTTTAAAATCTAAGAAGCACCCCAAGCTTTGTTTTCCGGTAAAATTAATTTTATTGTCAATTACTTTAATCCTATTTTAGGTTGGTTTTAAAAGTTTAATTAATTTAAGTTAGGGAACTTCCTATTCCTCTTAAACGAAATCTGTATTTCTATAAAGTATTTTTAACTTTTTAGTTCACATTGTAATAAAAGCGAGTTTCCAGTTTTTTAAACTATAATTTTATTCTCATCTTTTTAGCCTTAAATTCTTTGATTTTACAACTATTATAACTAGTGCCCGGATGCATTTACATATTTTTTTGGTAAGTCATAGGAACTTAAAGATTAACAAATGTTGCGAATCAAGAGTTTTGTGTTAATATGACATCGATTTGTTAGTGCATATCTTATCTTACTTCTTATCTTACTCTTACTAATATTATAAATGTGAAAGTTTGTATGTTTGGATGTTTGGGAAATTATCACGCGGAAACGACTGAACGGATTTGCATGAAATTTTGTACGCAGATAGCTTATAAGCCAGATTGGTTAATGGGCTATTCTTTTCAAGAGTTGCCACCTGTTAAAAAAATTTAATTAAATTAGTACGCGGAAACGTCTAAACGGATTTGCACGAAATTTTGCACAGGGATAGCTTATGACCTACAGTGGAAAATAGGCTAATTTTTTGGAAGAGTTGCCACCTATTAGAAAAGTTTAATTAAATTAATACGCGGAAATGACTGAACTGATTTGCATAAAAGTTTGCACACAGATAGCTTACGACCCAGATTGGAAAATAGGCTACTTTCTTAAGAATTGCCACCTGTTTGAAAATGAAATTTTGCTCACAGATGGTTTATGACCTGGATTGAAAAATAGGCTACTTCCTTAACCGGTTTCCCGATCAGAACGAAATTTGGTTTACTGAACGTAATTCCGATAACTCAAGGCCCCTCCCATACAAATTCGAATTTTCATATTACATACATATCTCTGGAAGTATTTGTGGGAGAGAACTGGAACTGTGCGTGTGAAATCAATGTTGGCATTAATCGATTGATTTTTTAATGAATTAGTAAATTCGATTAAATTCAATCTGATTAAAGTTAATCATGATTAATTTTAATCTGACTAAGCAGTTAATCGTAACCAAGATTATAAAAACTAATTTTTAATCATTAACTCTTAATTTGATAAAGTAGGTTTGGTGATTAATTAATTTATGCCGGGATTTTCCTGTATACACAAAGCATTTTAATCCGGTATGGCTAAGTCGGGTTTCCTCATCAATCTGAGC
The DNA here is from genome assembly GCF_001687245.7 of Rhagoletis zephyria. Classification (NCBI taxonomy): domain Eukaryota; kingdom Metazoa; phylum Arthropoda; class Insecta; order Diptera; family Tephritidae; genus Rhagoletis; species Rhagoletis zephyria. The sequence continues at coordinate 8,206 of NW_016159167.1, forward strand.
AATTTGGTGCGCATTTTCACTAAGATTTATACCAACAAACGTTTTACAAACCAGGTTTGTACAAGTTCCTTATGTATTATTAATAATAATAATAATCATTTTTTTATATCCATAACAATACAGCCAAATTTTTGTATGAGACTGTCGTACAATTTCCGAGCACGTTGTTTCGCCAACAAATTTTGCTTACCGTTGCGATTAGGTGCTGCATTCACTTTGTAAGAACGTAGTCCTGCTGTTTTGCATACTTTTTGTATATACGAAGACGACATGTTTAATTTTTTGCCGACATCTCTTACCGAAAGTCCAGGATTTTTCTTAAAAGCAGATAACACTTCCTTTGCCTTAATTTCGCAAGCAAATCCTTTTTTTCTGCCACTAC
>NW_016159167.1:9415-15132 GCF_001687245.7 Rhagoletis zephyria
GTAGTGGCAGAAAAAAAGGATTTGCTTGCGAAATTAAGGCAAAGGAAGTGTTATCTGCTTTTAAGAAAAATCCTGGACTTTCGGTAAGAGATGTCGGCAAAAAATTAAACATGTCGTCTTCGTATATACAAAAAGTATGCAAAACAGCAGGACTACGTTCTTACAAAGTGAATGCAGCACCTAATCGCAACGGTAAGCAAAATTTGTTGGCGAAACAACGTGCTCGGAAATTGTACGACAGTCTCATACAAAAATTTGGCTGTATTGTTATGGATATAAAAAAATGATTATTATTATTATTAATAATACATAAGGAACTTGTACAAACCTGGTTTGTAAAACGTTTGTTGGTATAAATCTTAGTGAAAATGCGCACCAAATTGCTCAGATTGATGAGGAAACCCGACTTAGCCATACCGGATTAAAATGCTTTGTGTATACAGGAAAATCCCGGCATAAATTAATTAATCACCAAACCTACTTTATCAAATTAAGAGTTAATGATTAAAAATTAGTTTTTATAATCTTGGTTACGATTAACTGCTTAGTCAGATTAAAATTAATCATGATTAACTTTAATCAGATTGAATTTAATCGAATTTACTAATTCATTAAAAAATCAATCGATTAATGCCAACATTGATTTCACACGCACAGTTCCAGTTCTCTCCCACAAATACTTCCAGAGATATGTATGTAATATGAAAATTCGAATTTGTATGGGAGGGGCCTTGAGTTATCGGAATTACGTTCAGTAAACCAAATTTCGTTCTGATCGGGAAACCGGTTAAGGAAGTAGCCTATTTTTCAATCCAGGTCATAAACCATCTGTGAGCAAAATTTCATTTTCAAACAGGTGGCAATTCTTAAGAAAGTAGCCTATTTTCCAATCTGGGTCGTAAGCTATCTGTGTGCAAACTTTTATGCAAATCAGTTCAGTCATTTCCGCGTATTAATTTAATTAAACTTTTCTAATAGGTGGCAACTCTTCCAAAAAATTAGCCTATTTTCCACTGTAGGTCATAAGCTATCCCTGTGCAAAATTTCGTGCAAATCCGTTTAGACGTTTCCGCGTACTAATTTAATTAAATTTTTTTAACAGGTGGCAACTCTTGAAAAGAATAGCCCATTAACCAATCTGGCTTATAAGCTATCTGCGTACAAAATTTCATGCAAATCCGTTCAGTCGTTTCCGCGTGATAATTTCCCAAACATCCAAACATACAAACTTTCACATTTATAATATTAGTAAGAGTAAGATAAGAAGTAAGATAAGATATGCACTAACAAATCGATGTCATATTAACACAAAACTCTTGATTCGCAACATTTGTTAATCTTTAAGTTCCTATGACTTACCAAAAAAATATGTAAATGCATCCGGGCACTAGTTATAATAGTTGTAAAATCAAAGAATTTAAGGCTAAAAAGATGAGAATAAAATTATAGTTTAAAAAACTGGAAACTCGCTTTTATTACAATGTGAACTAAAAAGTTAAAAATACTTTATAGAAATACAGATTTCGTTTAAGAGGAATAGGAAGTTCCCTAACTTAAATTAATTAAACTTTTAAAACCAACCTAAAATAGGATTAAAGTAATTGACAATAAAATTAATTTTACCGGAAAACAAAGCTTGGGGTGCTTCTTAGATTTTAAAGTCCTGCTATTGACAATATTGAATATATTACTGAACTGATAATGAAAAGTTCAAAACAATTGATATCAAGCTCCCCACGTTTTGTTTTCCGGTAAAATTAATTGTATTGTCAATTACTTTAATCCTATTTCAGCTTGGTTTTAAAAGTTTAATAAAATCAAGTAAGGGAACTTCCTATTCCTCTTAACGAAATCTGTATTTCTATAAATTATTTTTTACTTTTTACTTTTTTTCAAATTGTAATAAAATCGAGTTTCTAGTTTTTTAAACTATGTATAATTTTTTTATATCTCAAACAAGACGGAAACCTTGAGTGCAAGCCAGATCGGTATGAGAATCGGAGTTGCTATTTTACTGTAATGTTTGATGCCGATGCAGACTTTTGTAATGATGGTGGTGATGTGGTTTTTGGTACACTTGGTGTAAATAAATAGCATCTGATTAAAGGGTAGCTTTGGCGCCATGAAATTTTGCGTAACACACAGAGCTATGTAAGTGTTTGTTGCTGACAAACTTTCACTCATACCTTCCTATATAAACATGCATGCATTCATATATGTATGCATAAATGTATGTACATATTCATTGTATTTACTGACTCAAACCCAACCACTTGTTTGCTTTAATGATTTCTACTTCACTTTTATAAATAAAGCCCATGTACTACATACATATTAGGGATGTTGCAAATGTGGAATTTTGACTAGGGATGTTGTGAATGTGGAATTTTAGAAATCCGCGGATGCGAATGCGAATGCGAATGTCAAGTATTTGTAAGAAATAATTAAGGTAAGTAAATTAGGTAAATAAAAAAATGGAAAAGTGAGTAATTTTTAATAATGTTTATTTTATTTAGTTCTTGAATTTAATTGTTTCCTAACGGGTCGTAAATCAAACCTGCGCCACTAAATAACTACTCCCTCGAGGCGATTAGGGTTGCCAATGCGCGAAATCAGTACGTTAGACTTTTTCCTGTTAAAAAATCATTACTTTTCAGTACATTTTTATTCAAAGCAAAAGTATGAATGTAAGTAATACACAATACTTTAAAATGCCAGAATACTTGTTTTTAACAATATTTTGGTATATAAATAAAATATAGTTCATAAAAAATAAAAGTGTCATTCATTTTGACATGAGTGAACACACCATAATACACAGAAGCCAATAAATTATTTTATATTTATGACATTTTTGAGTAGCAATAATGAGATCATTTCCATCTTCAGTGTGTAAATAGTCAAAGAATTTTATACATTTAATTTTAAAATTACTTTTAATTTGAAGTTCACTTAACAAAATTTTAATTGGAAGTCGGTTCCTCTCTTTGCGTCAGGAAGCAAACTTTATACTCGCACATGCTTCGTTTGAGTGTGGTATTAAAAAAAAAATTACATATTATTTCAAACTGTGGAAAACTACCTTTATTTAAGGACTTCATCTATGTTTCCTGGTGGCTTAAATTAACTTTTTCGACTACGAAAAACTTTGAAAGGCTAAGAGTTCGCTGAAAAGAGTATCTAACTCTATGTCTTGTATGCAAAACTCTTTTGCAATGTCAGTAAATTGTGAAAAAAGGATTGAAAGTTATAGGCAAAAGTCTTTCGAATATTTACATTTGTTGTTAATAAACTGAAAGTTATTTTCGAGATAATTGACAACACTCGACAAAAAAACGTCAGCCTTATTTTTAAATAATTTAAGATCTACCATATTATCGTAACTGGAATGTAACGACCCGGCGATATGCCCATAAAACGATTGATATTTTTGTTGTATTAATTTTTAGACATACCAAACATTTCTTCTTACTTTTTAGAGTAGAGTTTAAGAAAGTTGCACGTTATGTAAAAACCTTAAGAAAATCGTAAAGTATTTTGTTTGAATTGAAAATTCAGTACAAATCAGTATAAATTTTGAAGTATCAAGACATTAGCGTACTGATTGAAGAAATGAATAAAACCAATACAAGAGTTGAAAAATCAGTAGTGTATTGATAAAATCAGTACATCTGGCAACCGTAGAGGCGACAAACTTGAAAAACTTGACAAAATTGTAAATTCTTTTTAATTGATGCTGCACCAGTTGAAAGGACTTTCAGTTATAATTATTTTTTTTGCAGTGCAATAATTCCTTTTTGAGAATTGCATCGGGGTTGCAAATGTCGAATGTATCCTCCTGACTTTCATCTTCACGATCATGGCAAGATCGTTATTAAAACACAGTTGTGTTCCAATTTGGAGAACCAATTCTTTTGGTTGTTTCAGAATTTGAAAAACCTCTTACGTGATCAGCGTTTTTTGATTTTGTTTTTGTAATTCACTTTTAATCCTGTCTTCTGTGACTGGTTTGAAAAATGTGTGCTTATAGCGATGTTGTGAATAGGTGGATATGGCAAATAAATTGTTATTTCCTAGGAACGAAAATTTCGGAGAAAATTCTGTTTTGAATGTCGTGGCTGCCAGCAGAATTATTGGAATCACTGTCGATAAAGGTCTCAGATCTGCTTAGTTCCCGGGTGACTTCTTGGAAAGGTAAACCTGTAATGAACAGCTCGTAATTAGTTTTTTTGGTTATTAGTTAGCTGAGCTCGGCTTTTCGTAGCTGCAGGCAGTCAAAATTAATTACTCACCGCTCTCGGTAACATAAGCCATCAAATCCGTTTTGTTGTTCCATTCCATGCGCCCAATTAGGGTATTCACAGTTTACTTTTAAAGTTAAAAGGTGGCAACTTTAACAAGACAACACCCTCGAACTGTGAGCAACCCGTCACACATGTGTTTCAAAATGTCAATAAAACAAATATAGTTAGATATATATTTAAAAATATTTCAAATTGTGCCCACCTTATGCTTTTCTGCTTCAATTTCCATTTTTTCTTAGCGCGAATAATTAGTTGATCAGAGATGCCAGTTTACCACAAAACAAAAACATGAGACAAAGTCGAGTAATTTTGCCCAAAAGTGTTTTCTCTAAATAGTATGGGAACCAACAACAAAAAAAGTTAGCGCATGGTGAAATGTTTTAAAGTTACCAGGTGGCAATATTAACACAGTAGATAATATAGAACTGTGAGCACCCTAAATGTGTTTTGATATTTTGAGGCGAATGAACGCAAATTTTCAGCATATCGTTATTACTATATTAAAATGGCGTATTTCACATTGTCGCTGAAATGCAAAAACCACAACGAACTAAATTTTTTTATTGCCTAAAACGATGTGGGGACTTATGATTCGATGAAATGAATCATAATCAATTAAAAAGTGAATTTTGAATTTTTCGTTAGTTACGGCTTTTTGTATTGACGACGATGTGAGTGAAGCCCTTTCCATACCATTCTAACGATATATTACATGCCAAGCAGGGTTGCCACTGACGAAAAAAACTTACCATCCACTTGAAAAAACTACCAAATCTGGAAAATATTTACCAATATCTTTTTTAATTAATTTTATATAAAATATAGAAAGTGATGAAACTGAAGGCAACAACGAAACTTCATCATTTGAAAAAAACTTCAACTGGAGTTATTATAGACAAATACAGTGACTAAAAAAACCGCTTGTTGTTTTTTTTTTAATACTCACAATGTGCTTCAAGTAAAACTCTTTTTGCTTTTTTTTGTAAAAGAGTATTGTTTGAAGCTATTTACAACGTTTAGAAAAATTCAAAAAAAATCCGTTTAAATATTGAACTTTTTACTACGAATTTTTAGAACAATTTTGGGTATGCAGTTTTATAGTCCATGGAATTTTCGTATAACCAACAATATGCAGCCAAAAATTCCCATTTAATTAAAAAAAAAAATTTCCCACTGCTCTTTTGTTTTTTTTTTATTTACCAATTGCCATTTAAGTTAATGCCAGATAAAACCTTGTGGCTTTGCGTGACATTTATAACTTTACCAGCAAAGCGCCAGACGCAAAATGTATGCCACAATGAAAGCTAAGAAAACAATTTTGTACTGCTTTTTCACTCGTCAAAATTGCTGTGGATTTTATATATTTAGATTTAAAAATATCAGCAATGTAATTAAATATGTTTCTGCATCCAA
>NW_016159167.1:21313-32403 GCF_001687245.7 Rhagoletis zephyria
TCTCCAATCCGGGCGAAACCAAATAAATATTAAATCAGCTGATTGTCAACGCGCGCAAACAGCTGGGAGTTGGCCATCTTTTCGCTTCGCGCTGCAGCTGAAACGATCTATGTGGTATGCCTTGTGCATTTTCATACACTTCATCCTATCTGGTAAAGCGAATCTCTCACACAAAGCGAGGCAAGCGTTTTATCTGGCATCAGCTTTATAAAAACTGGCTTTGACTTTTTTATTTATTTTTTGCGAACAATCATAGTGTGTAATTCAATACCTGCCCATTTTTTCTTTTTATTTAAATAATCAAAAGCCCCTCAGGATTCCAGTCAGGGATGATAAATGAAGTTTACGAAATTGTACCAAACATCAGAAAAAATGTACCAAATCTAATAAAAATGTACGAACAAAAAATTTGAAACGCTTTCACAAAAACAATAAATGCTTAAAAGAAATATACATTTATTTAACGCCTTTTAATTAAACATCTTGTAAAAATATACATATATGGGTATTTTAATACGTCGCATACGTGACAGTCGTACGTTTCAATGTGATACAAACAAGGAATACCATTTGTTTTCTTTAACTTTTTTGGGCCATTGTATAGCATGTAATTAGCTCTATATTTAACCGAAAAATTAAAACAATCGAACTGCTTGGTCCTGAAATATAAGCATTTAAAGAGAGCGTCGTTACGTGACAAAAAATGGAAGTAGATTTTTTCATTTCTTATAAAATCGCAAAACTCTGCGAATTGTGGATGGCTATTTTCATGAAACTTATTTTAATATGATTTGGAGCAATTCTAGTTGTTTTTAGGTTTTTTGAATTAATGGTGACGTAGCGTCACGTGACATAAATTTCCATCGTTATATTTTTGTTAATATTGCTTTTAAATTAATTTTTAACGCAAATAAAACATGTACTTTATGTAGAATATACTTCATATTTTGACTTCAGCGCCTATTCAGGGTGAATTTGTTGGAAATCTATGACTTATTATGTTTCAACTACATACGCCAAATTCGAACCAAATCGGACCATAAATACGGCTTTTCGAAATATCTCAACCTTGGCGCCACACAGTGCCGCGAAGGTGGACAAAAATACAAAAATCGACTGTCTTGAAACTTAGATGTTTTGATGTCAAGTTACAGCTAAATCTCCAACTAAGAGAAGTTCATAAGTTATTTTGTGATAAAAACAACTTTCAGCCTCACACACCCCCTCAAAGTACACCTCTTTTCTACATACCATTTCATTTCGGCGATTCGCACATAAAAGTGGTCGCAGTTAAAAATTTGTTAAAAATACATTTTTATTCCTAGCAAGATCAACTTTTGCACTTTGATAAAGATATATGCGACAAACCAAAAAATGTATGGTTCATGGAAAAAAATTTTTACAAATATTTTTTTTTTATTAATAAATAAATATATGATTAAACATACCAAAATCCGAAAATTGGTAAACTTTGGAGACAAAAAAAAAAGAACATCCTGAAAGTTCGTGAAATTTTTTTTTTGGTTATGGTAGTTTGGACCCTCTACTAACAGAAACAATCGAAATCTCTTCCAACTTTTTCCAATATTTGAAAATTTTCAATTTTGAAAAAGTGACTAAATGCCTTTTTTTGGTATTATTTTAGCTGATCTACATATATTTACAATACTTTTTCTGAATGCCCTAAGATCTAAATTTTTGGTTCGCTTTTCAAAAATAAAATGTTGAATTAAAGCTAAAAGTGCCAAAAAAAAAAATTAAGAGGTACAGGGTGCTTTGAAATGAAAAAAAATTATCAGCTAATTAAAATACTTAAATATGCATCACGGTATGGGAGCCAAAAACAAAGGTATACGAAGATTTACATATATATATATATACATATATATATATATATAGAGCAATGACACCAGTTTACAAATAATATGTTAACCAATTCGGGTAAGGAAATAAATGCAATCGAGACACCTTACAGCGCCCAATGATTAGACGAAAGGCGAACAAAAAGAAAATAAAAATAAATAACATACCTATTACTCTTCATCTGCATAAAGAGTACTATTTTGCTTAAGCAGCAAACAAAAACAGCTTGCGAAAATGATAGTACAAATGTATGCACATCAGGGAGGTCCAATTTTTTTATATATTTTTTTTTTTTGATTGAGTCTTTTTATAATTTTGTTCACCTAAGTAATTACATTACCTGTGCAAAAATTTCAACGTTTTACTATTAGTGGAAAATGTTGCTCAACGCGAGTTCAAAATTTCATGAATAAATTGTATTTGACATATCAAAAATTGCGAAAGGTTAGTAAAATACTTGAAGAACATAGTGCGGAAGAAATTACTTATGCAGCACGGAAAGTAACAAAAAATGAAACGAAGCCTGATAACACTATAAAGAAGTGTCTTGAACCCTTTGAAGCGCTGGCCTTGTGTTTAGATTTAGATTTATCGGAAGAAAAATATAATAGACTACGCAAAGTTGCTAACAATATACATGCGGATTTTTTCCCAAGCACGTATGCGTTAAACCAATTAAAACAAATTTTAGTACCACATATAGAAGCGACGGAAACTTCAGCAGAAGTTAATTTAAAGGCTCTTGTACATATTACATCCAAACACATCTTAGAAGTTTGTGCAGACAAACACCCAGTGGGCAAACTTTCACTTATATGTAAATGGGGAATGGATGGCAGTTCTGGCCACAGTCGATATAAGCAAAAATTCTCCGCGGAAGACCTCTCAGATGAATTTATTTTCGTAATTGCTTTGTTACCACTTAAGTTCGTATAAAATCAATTATTTTCTTATGTATCTATTCAAAAAGAAGTCTGATGAGGAGATGTGGTGATCTCCGAAATAGTGCTATAACTTCTACCGCTTAGACTTTGTTGCTTTTTCAATTTTTCCTAATAAACAATCGTGGTACAAAGCTCAATAAAAATATTAAAAATAAAATGTTAACAAGCCACAATAACATTGACAAATAACATTTTATTTATTTATTTTTTTCAAATAAAATACTTTAACAAAAATCTACCAAAATGAGAAAAAATTTACCTTCTTACCAACCCAATTTTTTTCTACCAATTTTGGTAATAATTTACCAAAGTGGCAACCCTGATGCCAAGTCCCACTCTTCAATAGATATAAAATTCACCTTGAATTAATTCTTATTTGATTTGTGTCAACTTATTCACATATCATTTTATCTTTATTACGATGCGTATTAATTTTGACAATTTACACAAAATTAAAATAAATGTTGTTGTTTCCGAGTTGAAAGACTAATAAAAGGAAAAACGGAACTTAAGCATAATAAGTTTTATAAGTAAAAAAATAATTACACTTTTCTAAGAAAAGGTGGAAAAACTAGCGATGCATCCAGTTTTTTCAGCAGACTTTGACAAATAATATTCGATAGTTGCATAATTCTTACCTAACTAAAGGTAATATGATAACGCGCAAATAGTCGACTCTCTCTATAGCCAGCCGTTGAACATTTCCGCTGAAAATACCTACTATTATCTTACTCTTTGACTTTAAATTACGAAAGAAGGGGGACGCATAGTGTGCTTTTTGAACACTCCATGCAAATTAATCGTAGCGCTTTCGACAGAAGCAATATTTTGATATGAAACAAAATAGTTTTGAAAGCTAATGTTATTCCCTTTCACGAAAAGATATTGCCATTGACCCACAACTAACTACTTATTGACCTTAAAAAAATTGGTGAAAAATAGTGTTCTTCGAAAAAAACAAAAACAGATTTTGAGTCGGGAAACACGTTTCCACTGTTTAAAAATCGAAAAAAAAATTTGAACACCTCAATTTAAGAAATGCATTTTTGATTGCATTTTTTTATTAATTGCATGCTGTTGTGCATCCTTCTCACAACTTTGTATCACTCGAGTAACAAGTACGCAGTAGTGTTATTCAAGATATTTAATTTCAGCCATGGGACATAGTCTAATCGTAGCATCTCCACAGGCAAAAAATGTTGGCCACAATTTTTTGTTTGCCAGATATATGTTTTATCCATATATGTAATACTTCTATTGGTAGTAAGCTAACATCTCAATGTGTAAGCATTCCGAAATCAAAGCGAGACACTCTAGTACTGTTTTTGTCAATGTATTGTGTACTTGAGTGCCGTTTTTGTAAATGTGTCGTGTACATGTTTATTTATAAACGTATGTGTTCCTTTTCTTTCGTACGTGTTTATTGATATATCTGTACTGTAGTGTTTTCGGACGGTACTAGCTCTTACTGCCAATATAGGAGTATTACATATATGGTTTTATCAGTGCACTTGCACAATACTCGCATTGGCAAATGCTCCGCATTGATTATTGCGAATGCGAAGTTAAAATTTATGCGGAAGCTCCGCGGTTGCGAATGTGAATGCGAATATTCGCAACAACCCTGATACATATGTTTGTACTTACATACATATACATAAGGCTATGTATGGTTTAACTGGAATAAATTGCCAAGTTTGTGTTGTTGTTTCGCATGTACATACATATAAGTTGCGTTCCCTAACTCGCAAGAAGCTGCAAGAATTTACCGGAATTCGCCAAAAAGCGTGCCCGTGATCGGTTCTCTGGCAAAGTGGGGGACAAATGGGAAGTAAAATCGGCCCTCTCTTTGGCAGAAGCTGCAAAATTTTACCCGAAGAATTTTTGCTGGTAAAATCTGGTAAATTATCAAACCATCAGCTATTCAATTTTGTCAAAACGAATTGGAATTTGAATAAGCAAAAACATAAGTATCTCTGCAGTTTCACGATATATTTACCGTGGCGAAGAAATATCAAGTTTTGTAATAATTTTTGTTAATTTTCCTGATAAAAAAAAGCTATGGCGTCTACGGTTTATTTGACAGTTTTACCAGTTTTTACCCGAAAAGCGTACTTTTTGGTTTTGCCCTCTTTCTCTGAGAGCAATTTTGCTTTTGACAGTTTTACATGTTTTATCCAGAAAAGTAGATGAACGAAACTATATTGTATATCGCTATTCTACCTAGTGTTATTTTCCCAGTCGGCTGCAATAGAATGAGCTGAGAAGGAGGAAGAAAATTAAAATTTTAGAAATTAACATAAGTTTTTATAAATTGCACTTGGTATTTGAAAAAAATTTCGCAAAAGAACGGCTGCAAAAAAATCTGAGCAGTTAAGCAATTGAAGCACTTCAAACATGATCGAACTGAAAATTTTGAAATCTTGATGCAAATTCGTCGAATTTTTCTAAATATTTCATAAAGTTGGAACTTTAAACTGCGTGTGCTAGATTCAGAAAGATATAATTTATGGATAACTATACAAAACACCGATTTTTAAACCATTAATTGGTATTTTTTAGGTACAACTTTTAATGTGAACGTCCTTTTTGGCTTATATGTCATCTTGTTTATACCGATTCATAAAGCGCTTTGAAACAGTCCGCTGTTATCCAAAATGGATGCATAAACCAAATTTCAATACGCTATAAAATTCAAAAGTATATTGACACGAATTTGATAAATAAAACATATTTAAAGTCGATTCAAAAATTTCGGTGGGTGTTTCAATGCTCGACACTATCGTTTGTATGGGAGAAAATGCCTACCACCATCAGCAAAAAAATATATTAAAAATGAACTCTTTTTCTAGCCTAGGAAATCTGCAGTTTAACCTACTACAATTTAATGAGCTACAAATCTACATACTAGAGGTATACGCCGCCGAGCCACGCCGCCGAGCCACGCCGCCGTTTTTTGTCATTCGCAACGCGCCGCCGCGCGGCGGCGGCGGCGGCGTTCGGCGCCTAAGGAATTTTGTACAAAATTTTCATGATGTATGTACTAGAGGTTTACGCCGACAGGCATTGCGGCGGCGGCGTGGTCAACTTCAAAAATATTCGGCGGCGGCGGCGACGCCGCGCGTCTGGAAACGCCGGCGCTACTGCTCATAAGGTAGATTTCAAAGAGCCATGAGGCTACTAATCTTATCATTTCTACTCGACAGCGTTAGGCATTCACCATGCCAATTATTCTGTTATTATAATTCTATTTATTTCATTATTGAATTAGTTTTAAATTTAAATATTGTTACTTCCTACTTGAATTAAAATGTTGAGTGTCTGGCGCTGATTGATGGGCGAACAGAAGAAGGTCTGAGGTATATACATACATAATCACACGGATCTCTATGTTCTCTACAGATCCGTATATGCTATTTAAATTTAAAGAAAAAAATAATTTAAAAGTTTAGTTATTGGCGTAATTTATGTCGCTCTCAATAAATTTTTGCAATAATCTTATCAACCGTTATGTTAAATTACGGAGTTCTTACGATTTTTGGCGGATTACATATTGAAAACAAGGTTGGTCTACTTTTTTTTCCAAAAGTTTAACCCATCAACTCGAACCAGAACGGACCTTTTTGACCCACTGTTGAAAAAAATGGCTTATAGATGCTTAGCATTTCCACTAAAATATGAAGCGCCAAATTTTTCTAAGGAGAACCGAATGTAATGAAAAATAATACTGATGNGGTCTACTTTTTTTTCCAAAAGTTTAACCCATCAACTCGAACCAGAACGGACCTTTTTGACCCACTGTTGAAAAAAATGGCTTATAGATGCTTAGCATTTCCACTAAAATATGAAGCGCCAAATTTTTCTAAGGAGAACCGAATGTAATGAAAAATAATACTGATGTTTACCAAAAAGGGGGAACTTTAACTCTTTGTAGAAAACGTTGCGATGCGAGGGACCAAAACCTTCCTGGGGTTTGATCACCATTAAGGAATGCTAACGTAATTTTCACACAGCCACCTAGTACTTGTATACGTACGTGGAACCCCAGAATAAAATAGTTATTTACGAATGTAAAAATTAGCAAAAAAAAGTGTTTGCTCTTTATTTAAAGTCTGTTTAAAATATAAATAAAAATACTCAGGAAAATCAACTTGCCTTTGTTTTATCTCTAATAATTGAGGAGTTAGATTTAATGAGTTAGATGAACAGAAGCTGCTTCGGTTAAAACTGCTTTCTGAGATATTGGCGTTAAAGTTTTTGATGTGTTATAACTTTCTTGTTGTTGTAGTATTGGAAAGAGTTGTCTACTGCGTTAGATTACCAGTATTCGACCCTAATTACCCTTAACTGTAATAAACGCTTTCGATCGAAAAATATGATACCTATGTTTTTTCTGAGTTACTCTCTTTTTGGAAAAATAAAGGAGATCATATTCTTGTCCAGTGGCCCAAATTATGAAAAAAAACCTGCTTTAAAAAAGTAATTTTCATTTCGTAAAATTGTGTTTTTAAACGAGTAGTATTTAGTTCCTTCAAATGATGTATTTCAATGTACATACATAATAAAAATTTTGTACAAAATTCCTTAGGCGCCGAACGCCGCCGCCGCCGCCGCGCCGATATTTTCATATCGCGGCGGCGCACAGTGCCGCGAAGGTGGACAAAAATACAAAAATCGACTGTCTTGAAACTTAGATATTTTGATGTCAATTACAGCTAAATCTCCAACTAAGAGAAGTTCATAAGTTATTTTGTGATAAAAACAACTTTCAGCCTCACACACCCCCTCAAAGTACACCTATTTTCTACATACCATTTCATTTCGGCGATTCGCACATAAAAGTGGTCGCAGTTAAAAATTTGTTAAAAATACATTTTTATTCCTTGCAAGATCAACTTTTGCACTTTGATAAAGATATATGCGACAAACCAAAAAATGTATGGTTCATGGAAAAAAAATTTTTACAAATAAGGCATTTAGTCACTTTTTCCAATATTTGAAAATTTTCAATTTTGAAAAAGTGACTAAATGCCTTTTTTTGGTATTATTTTAGCTGATCTATATTTACAATACTTTTTCTGAATGCCCTAAGATCTAAATTTTTGGTTCGCTTTTCAAAAATAAGGTGTTGAATTAAAGCTAAAAGTGCCAAAAAAAAAAATTAAGAGGTACAGGGTGCTTTGAAATGAAAAAAATTATCAGCTAATTAAAATACTTAAATATGCATCACGGTATGGGAGCCAAAAACAAAGGTATACGAAGATTTACATATATATATATATACATATATATATATATATATAGAGCAATGACACCAGTTTACAAATAATATGTTAACCAATTCGGGTAAGGAAATAAATGCAATCGAGACACCTTACAGCGCCCAATGATTAGACGAAAGGCGAACAAAAAGAAAATAAAAATAAATAACATACCTATTACTCTTCATCTGCATAAAGAGTACTATTTTGCTTAAGCAGCAAACAAAAACAGCTTGCGAAAATGATAGTACAAATGTATGCACATCAGGGAGGTCCAATTTTTTTATATATTTTTTTTTTTGATTGAGTCTTTTTATAATTTTGTTCACCTAACTAATTACATTACCTGTGCAAAAATTTCAACGTTTTACTATTAGTGGAAAATGTTGCTCAACGCGAGTTTAAAATTTCATGAATTTTTCTCTGGTGCTAAGAGTCCTCTCTTGTGGAAAACAAATAAAAACCCAAGAGTTTAGTGTTTTGTTGAACGAAACAAGAGAGTTATACCTTAGAAATTATGGTTGGTATAACATGCCAAGTTCAGTGCATAAAGTTTTAGTACATGGATGTGATGTAATTAAATACTTTGATTTACCAATAGGTAATGATTTTAAAGCTATGTTTTCATTTATTTTCTTAATCTGTATTTCCACCTATTTTATCAGGTTCATTATCAGAAGAAGCCTTAGAATGTTCACACAAAAACATAAGAAAATATCGGCTTAATCATTCTCGAAAAACTGGAAGAGTACAAAGCAATACGGATTTAATGACTCGTTTGATATTATCGTCAGATCCATTAGTTGCATTTAAAAGAAATATAAAACAGAGAAACAAATATTTAAAGGGTTCTGATCTCAGCTTTAATAAATACATTGTTGAAAGTGACGAAGCAGACAAAAGCATGGAATCATTTGAATCAGTGATCACTTCCTCCTCTTCTGAGGACTCTGAAACTGAGTGATTATAACAACTAGTTCGGTTTTTATTAACATATTATATGTTATTACCATATAACAGCTATTATTACTTACTTACTTAACAGTGATTATGCTTTATTTTAAATGAAATCAAAAGAATTTTTTTTTCTAAAGGTTAACATGTAAGGAAAACCGACTTAATTTTTCAAATTACCATAATGTATTCACTTAGGAAGTAAAGTTTAGACGAATTTTGACTATTAAGACTATTTTTCTGAACACTTAGCAACAATGATATGCCATATTTCATTTTTAAATAATCATGTGCAAAAACTCGGTGTTTTTTTAATGGGTACCCGTTACAAAAAAACCGATTACTTTCTTAAAATTAGAGTAATATAGACACTTCAGATGTAAAGTTTCAATAAATTCTGACGACTCCTTCCTGTTTTCGTAAACACCACAATCAGCAATGATTATGCCTTATTTGTCTTTCATATAGTAATGTAAAAAAAAACTTTTTTTTTTTAATGGGTACCCGGTACCGAAAAATCGATTTCATTTTTGAAATAAGCATGGCTTAGTCCTTTTAGGTGTAAAGTTTCAACAAGTTCTGAATACTATTTCGGTTTTTATAAACATATGTCTACGATGATTATGAGTTATTTCACCTTTTTATAAAATTGTAAAAAAAATTTTTTTTAATTAAATGGTAACAGATGCTGAAAAACGTTTTTTTTTCTTAAATTGCCGTGATATAGTCCTTTCAGGTGTAAAGTTTCAGCCCATTCTGATGCCTCCTTCCACTTATATCAACACATGTCTACAATGACTATTTTCATATAAAAATGCAAGAAAAACTCGGTTTTCTCGAAATGAGTAACCGGTACAGAAAAACCGATTTCATTTTTAAAATTAGAGGGGCATAATACTTCTAGGTGTGTCTAGGTTTCAGCCAATTCTGACCACTCCTTCTATTTTTGTCTATCATTTGTATGGAGTCGCGGCACTGTGCGGCGGCGCGTGAGAAATGACAAAAATCGGCGGCGGCGGCGGCGTATACCTCTAGTATGTACAAGATATATAAAATCAATCGCATAGTCATGAAGAAAAGTTGGGGCTATTTGAAAAAGTGGCGTGGTACCTCCCATACAAACTGAATTTTTCACACTGCGCATCTCTGGAAGTGTTCATGATAGTGTACTGGATTTTGGTATTCATATTAGGGATGTTAATTTTTCGGCTTTTTCCGATCCCTGGATTTTCGGGATGGCGTTCTCACAATCCCAGGATTCCGGGATTAGTCCCGGGATTTAGATATCCATTACTTTTCAACAACTTGAATCGAAAAAATTGCTTCTATATTGTTTGAGAAGCTCTCCTACCATGAAATAAATAATAAATAAATGGGTTTGAAACCTATTTCTTTATTTAAAGTGGCGTTTTTATTTTTTCTCTCTGACCGCACGATTGTTTTTACTATCCATTACTTTTCAACAACTTGAATCGAAAAAATTGCTTCTATATTGTTTGAGAAGCTCTCCTGCCATGAAATAAATAATAAATAAATGGGTTTGAAACCTATCATACTTCTTCTCTAAGCACATTTCTCTGAATTTTTTAAATCATTTTTGAATTACTGACATCAGAGTGAAAAACTAAAAACGCAATTTTACTATATTTGGCCGATGATTTCGCGAATATATTGATATTTGTGTTTAAAATTTACTATCGCGCGGTGTTATATGTATAGCGCAGAACTAGCTCTTTAAGAGGCGGTACTGGTTCTGGATCTATCCCAACGCAATGCTTTCAACTGTCTCTTGTTACATGGCGATGTCCTACGAAGTGGAAATTGCCCCCCTCTGCAAACTTTTGAACTAGTTCTGAACTGGTTCCATTTTAGACACATCTGCGACAATAAGTTTATTAAAAAAAATTCTGATTATTCGATTTTTTATATATTTTTTAGCTTTTTCTGTTCTTTCACATATTGCATTCTATTAAATCTTTATTTATTTTTTTTTATTTTTTTATATTAAATTTGATCACTTTCTCTTCAATTTTTAAGCGGCACTCATTAATTTAAATTTCTTAAATCT
>NW_016159167.1:43108-94981 GCF_001687245.7 Rhagoletis zephyria
CTTCTTTATTTAAAGTGGCATTTTTATTTTTCTCTCTGACCGCACGATTTATTTCGAAGGACTTTGTAATTTCAAAGATATGATTAATTCCAAAAATTATTCAAAAAATTCAATGTAGCATAAAATTATGGGAACAAATGCAATAGGAATTTAAAAAATTTAAATCTTTTGGATTCACAAGGATGAATAGGTAATTTTTAAGCAGACAAAGTTAGAAGAACGAAATTCGGGGATTTTATCGGGTTGATATGGCTTATATAACATGTAATATATAATAACGTATAATTTTTTCAAAAACAAATATTTCGAAATTTTAAGGATGAAGTTTTAAAATTACATTTTCAATATTTACCAGCCCTTCTGCACCAGAAACTTGAATCTGTTTAAATTCTACAGGATTTCAACATTAATTTTATACTCATACTTCTTCTCTAACACATTTCTCTGAATTTTTTAAATCATTTTTGAATTACTGACATCAGAGTGAAAAACTAAAAACGCAATTTTACTATATTTGGCCGATGATTTCGCGAATATATTGATATTTGTGTTTAAAATTTACTATCGCGCGGTGTTATATGTATAGCGCAGAACTAGCTCTTTAAGAGGCGGTACTGGTTCTGGATCTATCCCAACGCAATGCTTTCAACTGTCTCTTGTTACATGGCGATGTCCTACGAAGTGGAAATTGCCCCCCTCTGCAAACTTTTGAACTAGTTCTGAACTGGTTCCATTTTAGACACATCTGCGACAATAAGTTTATTAAAAAAAATTCTGATTATTCGATTTTTTATATATTTTTTAGCTTTTTCTGTTCTTTCACATATTGCATTCTATTAAATCTTTTTTTTTTTTTTTTATTTTTGTTTATATTAAATTTGATCACTTTCTCTTCAATTTTTAAGCGGTTAATTTAAATTTAATAAATCTGAAAATCACAACTGCCTCCACCGCGATTTGAACTCGTGACCAAAGATGTTAGAGTCGGAGGTCTTCCCGCTCAGCTATTTTCGTATTGTACGAGAAGTGAGAATTTGTGCATTTACTTCTCAACACAGCGCAACTAACACACCGAAAGTTTTAACTGTCCCTCTCTGCAGCCGTTTTGCACTAGTTCAGAGATGGTTCTGAAATGTGTAGGGCGGAACTAGCGCTTTAAGAGACTGTCTCTAAATTTTACGGCAGGGGAGCTACAAATTTATTAAAAATATTAATTATTAAATAACAAAAGAAATATAGCCAATACTGGTCAAGAAAAGGAGTTTCTATTATTTCCATCAGTGCAAATTACAAATCCCGAAAATCCCGGGATTACTTGCAAAGAATCCCGGGATTTTCGAGACCTTAAAAAGTCCGGGATCCCGGGATTACCATTCCCAATTCATATATAAAATCAATCGCATAGTCATGAATAAAAATTGGGGCTATTGGAAAAAGGGGCTTGGCACCTCTCACTCTTCTTCTTCTTATTTGGCGCTGTAACCGCCTAAGCAATTTTGGCCGAGTTCAACAAAGCACGTCAGTCGTTTCTTTTCTGTGCCAACTGCCGCCAATTGGAAATGCCAAGTGAAGCCAAGTCCTTCTCCACCTGGTCTTTCCATCTCAGTGGGGGCCTTCCTCTTCCTTTGCTACCACCAGCGGGTTCCGAGTTGAATACTTTCAGAGCTGGAGCGTCGGTGTCCATTCGAACGACATGACCAAGCCAGCGGAGCCGCTGTATTTTAATTTGCTGCACTATGTCCATGTCGTTGTAAAGTTCATACAGCTCATCGTTCCATGGTCTGCGGTACTCGCCGTCGCAGGTTCGATCCCTGCTGAAGTCTAGAAAAAGAAGTCTTATGAGGAGATGTGGTGATCTCCGAAATAGTGCTATAACTTCTACCGTTTAGACTTTGTTGCTTTTTCAATTTTTCCTAATAAACAATCGTGGTACAAAGCTCAATAAAAATATTAAAAATAAAATGTTAACAAGCCACAATAACATTGACAAATACATGAAAATCACAACTGCCTCCACCGCGATTTGAACTCGTGACCAAAGATGTTAGAGTCGGAGGTCTTCCCGCTCAGCTATTTTCGTATTGTACGAGAAGTGAGAATTTGTGCATTTACTTCTCAACACAGCGCAACTAACACACCGAAAGTTTTAACTGTCCCTCTCTGCAGCCGTTTTGCACTAGTTCAGAGATGGTTCTGAAATGTGTAGGGCGGAACTAGCGCTTTAAGAGACTGTCTCTAAATTTTACGGCAGGGGAGCTACAAATTTATTAAAAATATTAATTATTAAATAACAAAAGAAATATAGCCAATACTGGTCAAGAAAAGGAGTTTCTATTATTTCCATCAGTGCAAATTACAAATCCCGAAAATCCCGGGATTACTTGCAAAGAATCCCGGGATTTTCGAGACCTTAAAAAGTCCGGGATCCCGGGATTACCATTCCCAATTCATATATAAAATCAATCGCATAGTCATGAATAAAAATTGGGGCTATTGGAAAAAGGGGCTTGGCACCTCTCACTCTTCTTCTTCTTATTTGGCGCTGTAACCGCCTAAGCAATTTTGGCCGAGTTCAACAAAGCACGTCAGTCGTTTCTTTTCTGTGCCAACTGCCGCCAATTGGAAATGCCAAGTGAAGCCAAGTCCTTCTCCACCTGGTCTTTCCATCTCAGTGGGGGCCTCCCTCTTCCTCTGCTACCACCAGCGGGTTCCGAGTTGAATACTTTCAGAGCTGGAGCGTCGGTGTCCATTCGAACGACATGACCAAGCCAGCGGAGCCGCTGTATTTTAATTTGCTGCACTATGTCCATGTCGTTGTAAAGTTCATACAGCTCATCGTTCCATGGTCTGCGGTACTCGCCGTCGCCAACGCGTAAAGGCCCGTAAATCTTCCGCAAAATCTTTCTCTCGAATACTCCAAGAGCCGCCTCATCGGATGTTGCCATAGTCCATGCTTCTGCGCCATATACCAGCACGGGCATGATGAGTGGCTTATAGAGTGTGGTTTTCGTACGATAGGACTTTACTCCTGAATTACCAATCAGTCAAAAGTCGCACTTGTTGGCAAGAGTGATTCTGCCTTGGATTTCCATGCTGACATTATTATCGGTGTTAATGCTGGTTCTCAAGTAAACGAAATTCTCTACTTTCTCAAAATTGTAGCTGTTAACAGTGACGTGGGTGCCATGGCGCAAATGTGTTGACTGTTTGTTTGTTGACTGGAGATACTTCGTCTTGTACTCGTTTACCACCAGACCCATTCGCTTTTTTCCTTATCCAACTTGGAAAAGGCAGAACAGACTACTGCATATCTTTGGAAGTGTTCATGTAAAGTACTCGAACATAGTCACGAAGAAAAATTGGGGCTTTTGGAAAAAGGTGCGTGGTTCTTACCACACAAACCGAATGTTTAATGCTGCATATCTCCGGAAGTGTTCATGATAGAGTACTAGAGTAAATTGGGGCTATTTGAAAAGAGAGCGTGGCGCCTTTCAAACGCACTGAAACTATAACTTATCTTTGTATGCATATACACTTTTGCTAGGTTATTTAAGACGACTATGGAAATATGCCTTCTGACAACCACCAAACCGTAATATTAGAAAATAAATGCGTCACTGAAAATCATGAACGTGAACTGTTGGTGAAAATGTTGTTATATTAAATTTATATTTTAAAGCTAGCATTTTTTTAGCTGTGTAGGGTGATTTAAAATTTGATCAAGTGAAATAGTGACATCATGCGAGAGCTCCCTTCACTCAGAAAAGACTGGACAGATTTAGATGAAACATTTGGAATACTTGTTTACTTCTGAGTAAGGTAAATTTAAATTCAATGTTGGCGTTTTAACGCCATGCGGGTTCACTAGTATGTACATATTTAGTTAAGCTTGAGCACTCTTTTTGACTGCAGCCTATGTGACACCATTACACTGTGCGCTCTTGACTGAAGTGAAGTGCATGAGAATTTGCTGCTACATCAAGAAAATCCCATCCGCTAGATTGGAATTGTGCGATTATTATGATTGTTGTTATTATAACCGTGTTTGTTCCAATTGTTTTTTTTTTGTTTTTTCATCTACTTTAAAATTTCTTTTCACATTGAAGCAGCCGTATCAGAATTTCAATAACCGCAGGCTTTTCTGATGATTTCCATATGCGCACTCTGCCTTTTGACATTCTTTCCTATAAACAATTTTGTTTTTATTCTACTTGTAGACTAAGCCTCCGTTGTGAATGATTAAAATATAAAATACGAGTTAAGTACTTTGAAGCTTGTTAAAAATTCAATGCGAGTACGAGCCGCCCCACTGGCGAGCGAAAAAGATTGAATTAAACGTGTCATATTTTTTGTGCCGTGGTCTAAGACTTATGTACATACATAACTGATTTGTTGTTATTATTGAATTTGTCGCTTTTCTTCCAACATCCGCAAAGGGAATGCACGTAGATACATACATATGTACATATGCATGTAACGGGTGATTTTTTTGAGGTTAGGATTTTCATGCATTAGTATTTGACAGATCACGTGGGATTTCAGACATGGTGTCAAAGAGAAAGATGCTCAGTATGCTTTGACATTTCATCATGAATAGACTTACTAACGAGCAACGCTTGCAAATCATTGAATTTTATTACCAAAATCAGTGTTCGGTTCGAAATGTGTTTCGCGCGTCCGATTTATGGTCTACATAATCGACCAAGTGAGCAAACAATTAATGCGATTGTGACCAAGTTTCGCACTCAGTTTACTTTATTGGACATTAAACCAACCACACGAATGCGTACAGTGCGTACAGAAGAGAATATTGCGTCTGTTTCTGAGAGTGTTGCTGAAGACCGTGAAATGTCGATTCGTCGCCGTTCGCAGCAATTGGGTTTGCGAAACACATTTCGAACCGAACACTGATTTTGGTAATAAAATTCAATGATTTGCAAGCGTTGCTCGTTAGTAAGTCTATTCATGATGAAATGTCAAAGCATACTGAGCATCTTTCTCTTTGACACCATGTCTGAAATCCCACGTGATCTGTCAAATACTAATGCATGAAAATCCTAACCTCAAAAAAATCACCCGTTATTTGTCTAATATTTGACTTGAGGGAGGCTTAGGATAATATTCTTGTTTGTATTTACGGACGAATAACATACACATCCATATGTATATGAGCATTTCCACCAGAAGGTTCAACGCAGACAAAATATTAGAAGTTAATAAAATTATATTGTGTCTGTTGAAAAGATTCAGCCTTTTATCGTTTAGGTACCTAATTATCAAAGTAATTCTATTTTGGAATTCAACAAAAGAAACTCAATCGTTAACGCTAAAGCTGTAGCATGCAAGTTAATTACAAATTGTAAAAAATAAAGTTCAAATACAGAAAGCATATTCTCACACTTATTTTTTAATTAAACTCATTACGCAATAACTTCTGTTATTTAATATTAAATTAAATTCCGCCTAAAGTTAACGTAAGCAAATTGAACTAAAATCACGAATGGCCAAAATGCTGACAGCAGCATTATTGCATTCTTAATAAATTCTTTGGAATCGAAGATCAAACCAAAAGACAGACCCCGCACAGCGGCATAGTAATCACTGTAAACATAACTGCATTCCAATAGCTCATAACGCATAGTGCAACGATATCGTTTCCGTTCCTTCTTTAAACTTTTGATTTAATTAAAAATTTATTTACCTAAACAATACTGCATTTCCCACTAATTGGCATTTCATCAATCCACTAACTGACGCAACGCCAAAGCGGCCTTGTGAAATTAGTTCTTAAGAAAATAAATGTTATTTTATAAATAAGAGATAATTGAAATAAAGGCTTTGCTTCTGTAAATCGTCCGCGAGATGCGGATTAAATAAATAGTCACTATCTTTTTAAAAACGCCTTTATCGGAAGGGTGGGCTGTATGAGAACGAATTAAATAATCTAAAACCGCTTTTACGTATCGGTCACACATAAAAAACCCGGTCATTAAAAAAAAACCGCGTTTAAAATAAATAGTGGTTGTGTGCGCCATAAATAATAATGAAGCACTTATGAATCAATTGCGCATATGCGTTGAATGTTATGCGAAATTTGACTTATGAAAAAGTAGTTCAATTAAAGATAATCAATAAATGGTATAACAGTGAGCCAATATGAACAAATATAAATTTGAACTGTATAAACTGGCCCAAATATCGGGAAAATGGGATGAATACAGAAACGTAAAAATAGAATACAAAAAACTAATAAAAATTAAAAAAATTAAGCATATGGAACATAATATAAATATGAACAGTCACGATAGTAAAAGGATGTGGAAATATCTGAAACAGTATGGTAAATGAAAATTCATCGATCAAAAAGATTGTAATAAATGGTCTAATATACGAAAATGAATATGAAATTGCGAACAAATTAAATAAATATTTTGTAGTTAGCATTACAGATATTTGCAGAAATATAAACTTTTAGATAGAGACGTCATTATACCTAATAAGCCAAATTGTGTTTTTAAATTTGCCAAAGTTAGTACGTATGACATCCAAGAACTTGTCCATAAGTTTAAAGCCAAGAGAGGTGGAAAAAAATTAATGACGGAAGGTGTGGTTAAGGATGTGGTGCCATATTTAGGTTTTTTCTATGCTAAAATAATAAATGAAAGTTTAAGAAGTGGCATAGTTCCTAGTATGTGGAAAACTTCAATTATTTTCCCAATAGTAAAGTTAAAAATACTATTAAAGCAGAGGAGTTACGTCTTATTAATACATTGGCCAGTGATGAAAAAATGTTAGAACTTTTAATAAAAACCAATTAGTGGAATATCTAGAAAATAATAACATACTCATACCTCAGGAATCAGGATTTACACAAAATCATTCTTGTGAAGCGGCATTGAACATGGTTCTAGCTGAATGGAAAGAAGAACTTAATAAAAGTCGATAATAGCAGTTCTCATTGATCTAAAAAGTGCGTTTGAAACTATCGATCAACACATATTGTTAGAAAAACTATCAGGCATTGGTATTCAAGATGTTGAATTATATTGGTTTAAAAATTTTTTAACAAATCACAAACAAAGAACAATAATTGGTTCGACATCATCAGATGAAGTGGACGTTAAGATTGGTTTACCCCAAGGCTCTGTTCTTGCTTCAATTTTATTCAACATTTACATTAATGATATTAATTCAATCTTAAATTTCAGTTCTATAAAACTATTTGCTGAGGATTCATTAATTTCAATAAATGGTAAAAACGAAAATGATATAAGACAAAAGTTACAGAGTGATTTAGATGCTCTTTATATTTGGCTGTGTGCTAACAAACTTAAAATTGATATCGAAAAAACAAAATACATTTTATAACAAGAAAGAACATTGCTGATATTGAAACTATCAAAATTAATAACACGGAAATTGAAAACGTTAAGAAGATTAAATACCTGGGTATCTTAATAGATTGCAAATTAAAATTTGACGCCCATATAGATTACACGATAAGTAAAATAGAAACAAAAATTTGGTATATAAGAAGAACCTATAAATACTTAAGTAATTATTATAATGTAAAAGTATATAGGTCTATAGTTGAGCCCTACTTTATCTATTGTTCTACTATTTTCATTATTATGAAAGATTCGCAAATTGAAAAACTGCAAAAAATTCAGAATAAAGCTATGCACCTTATATTAAACAAACGTTATGATACTCCTATAAAAGAAATGCTAATCAGTTAAAATTGGATGAGCGTAAAATAACAAATATTTTTTTACACAATGAAATTTATATACAACATAAAGAACGGTCATTTGTCTGATTATCTAAGAACATGTATGTGGGATTGGTGTGCCGGACCAGAAGTGGTCGGCAATACACCCCTGACCGAACAACGCGCAATCCCAATACAACCCTGACCGAACAACGCACAACCATAACTAACAAACCTGACCGAACAACGCGCAACCCTAACTAGACGAACTTTTAACGAAACACAAGAAAACTGAATTCGGTTAAGTTCAAGTTTTCCGTGTGTCGCCGAAGCATAAGGTCGCCTAGTCGTTGCTAGCGGGTGTGCTAATAAAAACCCATCAATTTAAATACAGTTGTGAATACATATATGTAAAACTATTTTAAGTCCACAATGCAATTGCTTTATGTTAAATAAAACAATACTTTATATATTAAATTAGTGTGTTTGGTGTCCTGACGGCAGTGGTGCTCATAGAATAAGCCCCACAAGTGGTGTCAGAACTGCAATCGAATCTGCACCTGAAAAGTGACGCTAATGTTTAAATTTGCTTAAAAAAATGAAAATAGTGGAAACTACGTGCGATAAATAGAGTGCGGGAAGTACATTGCGCGCATCTAAAATCGTTAACAGCCTCTTGCACGATATTATCAATAAAAGCAACGAGACAAAGCAGTGAAATAATTTGCAAAATCGCGATATTCGGTGGAACTGTACATGCATTTGTATATACGTGAGTGATATATAAAGCAGAAGTAACGGCTAAAATTTAAAATTCGGCGACAGATCGGCACCTTCCCAAGCGACGGCCGATACATAGAAAGTATATGTATGAACATATGTTGAACGGATGCGCACCAAAGTAAATAAGACGCTAGAGTGTATGTGAGTGGCGTCGGCAGAGGCCGAGCAGTAACGAGAAAGCGAACGAGTAAAAAGTAGCAGTGGTGAAATAGCTCAAGCGAGAGCGGTGACGTGAAGTACTAAGTAAACAGCGAAGATTTCAACTAAGTTGTATGAGAAGAGACTTTGCACGGCGGTGGCTGAAAGTGCAAAAGAGAGGCGTTTTTTGCAGTGAGTTTGCGTGGTGGAGACCGAATAGCGTGAATTGTGATCAAAAGCCTTGTGTGCAGAGAGTTTGTGCGGCGACGGCTGTATAGCAAAAACAGACTGCGTTTTAAAATTTTTTGCTGGTTTCCGTGTAATTGCGATATTTTTGTTTGCAATACGTTTGCGTGGCAGTGGCCAGAGAGAGTAAATTGTTTGTTGATAGCAAAGCATCGAGAGTCTGCAGAGCATCGATATATGTATGTATAAGGAGAGCCGAGAGAGTTCCGTCAAGTTGCGGGAAGCAGATGCAGATAAGTAGAAAATAGAAAAGTAGAAGTTAAGAAATGGAAAAAAGGCAAAGGAATTGCCAGATGTGTCAATTTCAAAATTTTTGTGTTTACATATTGCAAATTTAAAATTGTCATTAATCTTCAAGTTGGTACAATAGAAATAAAAGTAATGAGTAAAGTTGATTTGAAATTGTTCAGGTAAAGGAAATTACTGTTTCATATGTGCTGAAATTAGCTTAAAGTAAACTCTGGAAAAAAGTTAGTTCATTGAAGTCGTTAAGAAGAAAGGTTAAATAATTCAAACATCCAAGCAATTGGAGATTAAAGTAACATTTGGTATCATTGGTAGTTTTAAGAGAAAACAAAAGCACACCAATTTTTGAAGGATTTTAAGTGTAAAATTTTTGAAAAACGTACTCAGTTTTGTATTTTATAACACTGTAAAATTAAAATTTTTTTTTCTATTATCGCTAAGAACGACTAGAGGCCATGGAACGACGCGAAATTTTAGATTTGAATTTGCGCGATTTGAGGCAAAAACTAACTGAATTAGGGTTAGTGACTACAGGGCGTAAGTCAATATTGCAAGACATACTGCTCGAGCATTTCGGCCTGACTGTTGACGGTGAAGAAGATGATGATGTTTCTGAGTATGATGATGTTGCTTCAGGTGTGATCCATACTCCGGCACATGAGCGTGCTACGTTCACCCTGCGCGACATAGTAGATTCGCTGTCAATGTTTAATGGCTCCGGCTCACCGTCGATAGAGGACTGGTTAGAAGAGTTTGAAGAAAACGCTACCGCAGTTCACTGGAATAATTTACAGAAATTTATTTATGCTAAACAGTTGTTGAGGGGGGCAGCCAAAATGTTTGTGCGAAGCCAACGTGGTGTTACAGATTGGAGTTCATTAAAGCAGGCACTAAAATCAGAGTTTGGTATTGTGGTGTCATCCATGGAAGTGCATCGCATGCTTAGGAACTGTCGAAAGCGTCAAAACGAGAGTTACCGCGAATACCTTTACAATCTAATGGAGATTAGCAAACCGATTGAATTAGATGAGTTGAGTTTAGTAACATATTTTATCGAAGGTATTCCTGATTCTAATGCCAACAAGAGTAACTTATATCAGGCCAAAACTGTTAAAGAACTTAAGATCCAGCTTAGCATATATGCGGGGTGGTCGGCAAGAAGTAAACAACTCAGGTTCTGTTCGTTCGGGTGAAGGAAATAAGGCGTCTACTGGTTTGGGTAACAATAAAGATCAAACAAAACGTTGTTTCAAGTGCGGAGATATTTCGCACATCGCAAAAGATTGCAGTCAAAAACAAATTAAATGTTTCAAATGCGGTCAGCCAGGGCATCGTGCCGTAGATTGTCAGCGACAGCAAGTTGAGGTTAAGAAGGAAAAAAGTAATGTAAATACGTTGAGGAACCAGGGAAAACAAGAATTTGGAACAGGAGGATGCATTTTTAAGGATCTAGCCGTTGGGGGAGCGACATTTTCCGCTTTAATAGATACCGGATGTGACCTTTGCTTAATTCGTCGCGATGTTTTGTTGTTGTTAAATGACGACATCGAATTAAGCAACGACCAAATAAGCCTTATAGGCGTAGGAAATGCCAGACTAACGACGCTAGGTAGCTTCAAAACTATGGTGGTGGTCGACGGTATGGAACTTGAAGTCATTTTCCACGTGACCAGAGAATGTGACATGCGGTATTCAGCAGTGATTGGTGTCAGTGTGTTGAAATTGGTTGACTTGGTTGTATCAGAGGGTTCGGTAGAGTTTAAGGAGAAAGTTGACAAGGCTGAGGCAAGTCAGACAGGAAAAAAGGGTTCGAATGCAGTCGTGGCAGGAAGTTGCTTAATTTCGGACGAAGCCGAGGGGAGATGTACAGAGGTTGAGGCAGAGTTTAAAGAGCTATGCCAAGTTGCCGTTGTTGAAGAAACTAGGGAACCAGATATTGACTTATGCCACCTTCAACCGTTAGAAGCAAGTGCAGTAGAGGTGTTGATTAAAAATTATGCACCCGTAAGAAACCAGAAATCACCTGTTGAAATGAAGATCGTGTTGACTGATGATTATCCCGTTCACGAAGGCCCTAGACGCATTTCATACGCTGACAAGCAAGTGGTAGAAGAACAGATAGCGGAGTGGCTACAAGAGGGTATTATTCAACCCAGTACATCGGAGTACGCTTCGCCCATTGTACTTGTTGCCAAAAAGGATGGATCAAAAAGGCTTTGCTGTGACTACAGGCCTATAAACAGCAAGATTATGAGGGATAACTTTCCGATGCCGTTGTTAGACGACGTCATTGAGAGGCTACAGGGGGCCAAATTATTTACGACCTTGGATTTGGCAAACGGGTTCTTTCATGTACCTGTCGAAGCGAAATCCAGGAAGTATACCGCGTTCGTTACACATAACGGGCAGTACGAGTTTCGATATGTACCCTTTGGGATATCAAACTCGCCTGCTGTATTTTCGAAGTACATTGCTACGGTTTTGAGGGATATGGTGGAAGATGGGACGGTTGTTGCTTACATGGATGATCTCATTATTCCCGCTAAGGATGTAAGTGAGGCCATTCAGAAATTAGAGCGTGTGTTAAGTCGAGCAGCCTAGTATAACTTGCGAATAAAATGGAGTAAATGTCAATTTCTGAATAGGAAAGTGGACTTTTTGGGTTACATT
Organism: Rhagoletis zephyria; assembly: GCF_001687245.7. NCBI lineage: Eukaryota > Metazoa > Arthropoda > Insecta > Diptera > Tephritidae > Rhagoletis > Rhagoletis zephyria. Next base: position 54,903 of record NW_016159167.1, read on the forward strand.
ATAGAAAATGGAGCTATAAAACCATCCGAAGCAAAAACAAGGGCGGTGGAGAATTTCCCTATCCCGCGAGATAGAAAGGCAGTACAGCGCTTCCTTGGGTTGACATCTTATTTTAGACGTTTCATTGAGGGTTATGCAACTATCGCTAAACCTCTTTCAGACCTTTTACGAAAAGACGCTCAGTTTTTACTTGAGGCAGACCAGTTAGCAGCTTTTCAGCAACTAAAAGAAGCACTAGCGAAAGCTCCGGTTCTGCGACTGTACAACCCAAAAGCGTTGACAGAGGTTCATACGGATGCATCCCTGCACGGATACGGAGGTGTTCTTCTTCAAAAGGACTCTGACGATCAGCTTTTCCACCCGGTACAGTATATGAGCCGGAAGACGACGCCAGCTGAAGAAAAGTACCATTCATATGAGTTGGAGGTACTTGCTATTGTAGCCGCGTTGAAGAAGTGGAGGGTGTATTTGTTAGGCATAAGTTTCAAGATAGTGACAGATTGTAACGCTTTCGCTATGACGATGAAGAAAAGGGACATTCCACTAAGAGTTTCCCGTTGGGCCTTAGTTTTACAAGATTTTAACTACCAGATAGAACACAGAAGCGGAAGTAAGATGAGGCATGTAGACGCCTTAAGTCGAGTTTGTTGTTTGATGCTAGAGGATTCGCTACAGCACAGACTGCGTCAGGCACAGTTAATGGATCCTTGGGTGAAAGCGGTTATTAAAGTTCTCGAAAAGGACAATTATGAAGACTTTTTCGTGAAACATGGGGTGGTCTATAAAGATCCCACTAAGGAACTTATAGTCGTACCTGTTTCTATGGAAGATGAGATTATAAAAATTGCCCACGGTCAAGGCCATTTCTCGCCGAAAAGGACGCAAGAGGCAATAGAAAAGTCGTTTTATATACCACAGTTGTTAGCGAAAGCATCAAGTATAGTAAAGAGTTGCGTAGCTTGCATCATTACTGAGAGTAAGTCAGGGAAAAGGGAAGGATTACTAAGGCCGATAGACAAAGAAGATAGGCCTTTAGGGACGTACCACGTTGACCATGTAGGGCCGATGACAGAAACAAATAAATGGTACAAATATATTCTCGTCGTTGTCGATGCGTTCTCTAAGTTCGTGTGGCTATACCCAACGCGAACGACTGCAGCAGATGGGGTTGTAGATCAGTTGAAGCGACAGGCAGCAATATTTGGGAATCCAGGACGCATTATATCGGATCGGGGCGCTGCATTTACGTCTCATTTATTTTCTGAATATTGCGAGAGCGAGAGCATACAACACTTAATGATTGCTACTGGTGTTCCGAGGGGGAATGGCCAGGTGGAGCGTATCCACAAAATCGTTGTACCAATGCTATCTAAGTTGTGTGTCGAAAATCCTACCCAGTGGTACAAGCATTTATATAGAGTGCAACAAGCGATTAATAATACGCCACCTAGAAGCACGAAAGTTTCACCCTTTAGGTTGTTGACAGGGATTGAAATGAGTCTGAGTGAGGTACCAGATTTGAAAGAGTTTTTGGAAGAGGCAGCGATCGAAGAATTGGACAGGGAAAGAGAATCTCTGCGCAAAGAAGCTCAAGAGAATATTCAAAAGATCCAACAAGAAAATCGACGTAATTTTAATGAGAAACGGAAACAAGAAACAAAGTACCGAGTAGACGAGTTAGTCGCCATTAAGCGCACTCAATACGGTACAGGACTTAAGCTGAAGCCGAAGTACTTTGGCCCATACAAGGTAACGAAAGTTTTATCTCACGGTAGATACGAGGTGCGTAAGGTTGGCGAGCATGAGGGCCCTGGACACACATCAACCGTGGCAGAATATATGAAACGGTGGGAACAACCAGCAGAATCATATGACAGGACATCATTCGAGCCGACTGATGAGTCAGGAGGGCCGAATGTGGGATTGGTGTGCCGGACCAGAAGTGGTCGGCAATACACCCCTGACCGAACAACGCGCAATCCCAATACAACCCTGACCGAACAACGCATAACCATAACTAACAAACCTGACCGAACAACGCGCAACCCTAACTAGACGAACTTTTAACGAAACACAAGAAAACTGAATTCGGTTAAGTTCAAGTTTTCCGTGTGTCGCCGAAGCATAAGGTCGCCTAGTCGTTGCTAGCGGGTGTGCTAATAAAAACCCATCAATTTAAATACAGTTGTGAATACATATATGTAAAACTATTTTAAGTCCACAATGCAATTGCTTTATGTTAAATAAAACAATACTTTATATATTAAATTAGTGTGTTTGGTGTCCTGACGGCAGTGGTGCTCATAGAATAAGCCCCACATGTATTAAATTTAACTACGAGATCCACGACAGAAATACAAGACAGAGAAATGATTTCAAATTACCTAATTATAAAACGGAATCTGAAAAAATAGTCTTTTTTATAAAGGGTTAAAATGCTTCAATGAATTAGCCGAAAATATCAAAAACTGTGATAATAACTTATTCAAACAAAGGCTGTATGACTTCATCAAATCATTGGAGATAAGATAAATATTGTGGTTTGTGTGGATTTGGGGTACATATTTCAATATTTCATATTCAAATGTAGTACATATTGTTAATTATGTAATACTATGTTTAAATGTTTCCTTTCTTTGTTGAACTAGGCTCTAAGAAGTCGTAATAAACAAATAAATAGAATAATACATACTTAGCTTGTAAATTACAAGCGAATGTACCACATAAAATAAAAATTTTAATGCGTAAAATTAAATAAACGCCAAAAATAAACCAGAGCTGGAAAAATACTGAAAATCAATGAAGTGAAAATCACGGGATAATAACAAATAGAGCGGGATGCGGTAAATTAGATAATACAACAACAATTAGTAGCAACGAGACCAGCAACCAGCAATCAAGAAATTTTAAAGACTGTCAACGGCAAATTCATTTGGAATAGTGTAAGTTATATTATTTACACCTAAGAAGCATTATTTATAAAAGAAAACACCACAAATAAGGAAAGATGACAGGCGGTTTACTAATAGGTTTGGACTATGACGACATATCGATGGCTGAGTGGAAGATCGACCTATCTCGGCAGCCAGTTCGAAAACGCTCTATCTCAAAAAACTTTTCAAGAACGCCCTATTTCAGAATTTAATTGAAAAACACCCTATCTCAAAATTCGATTCAAAAACGCCCTATCACACTTCAAAATGTATTGAAAATATGCTTATAAAGGGCGTTTTTGAATCGGCAGCTGAGATAGGGCGTTTTTGAAACGAATTCTGAAATAGGGCGTTCTTGAAAAGTTTTTTGAGATAGAGCGTTTTCGAACTGGCTGCCGAGATAGGTCGATCTTCCACTCAGCCATCGATATGTATGTATAATAATAGTATTGCAGAAAACTTAGAACCAGAAGTAAATACTCACGAGTTTAATGAAGAAACTGCTCCAACAGATGAACATTTTTCTTGGAAAGTCATACTGACTGTCGAAAATAAAATTAAATGTAGGACAAAAGTTTTTAAATTTATTGGAAAAAATTAAAAAGCCATTTCACCGGACTACGACCATGGTTGCCACAATTGGTAACTTTGTACCAAAACTGGTAACTTTTAAACGGTTTGGTAGCTTCGTAACTTTTATTTCATTTTGGTAACTTTTGCAACTAAACATCTATTTGCATTACTAGAAAGAAATGAATTATGTTTTCAATGTGCGTAATTATAAATTCTCTTCGAGTTTCAGTGGCAGCACTACTGACACTTTTACAAAATTACTTTGATTAAATTAGAGTCATCTCATATTCAAATACTGGAAATATTTGAATTACAGTGGCACCACCAAGGGCTGCACTTTTAAAACAACTTTCGATTTTTTTCGATAAATTTTGAATTCTACGCTCTCACATTTTAATACTGATCATCTGGTAAGGATCATAAATCGTTTTGATTATTCCGGCAAAAAAAAAATGTCCGTGCTTTTTACTGGACCCATCTACCGACATGTATTTCGACACCTACCGACATATATTTCGACGTACAGTAAATTATGAAAAACCGAAAAAATAGCAAAGAAAATTAACAATTTTCGCAATTTACTCGAAATTTTGTACGAGTCAAACGAACGGTTAAATCACCCGCCACTTTTTTTGTGCGCCGGCGCATTATTCCGTGAGCCGCAGGTCCATTATCGGCACATTCCGAACGAAAAATTACACTGAAAATTGTATTGTATTGTATTGTATTACAACGCCGAAACCGGTTTGTTTCCAAGCCAAATTTGACAAGGGATGATGGAAAATCGTTCCACATTACATCTTACTCCTACCCTGTCGGAAACACCAACAACGAAAATGAGAATAACGGCACATGCAGTAATTAATTGATAGAAAAATATTTTCTACTAAAAAAAATTATTATAATTGTCATATTGTAATATTGGCATTTTCAATCTTGATAATTTATCAAAAAAATAGATTTAAACTTCTGTGCAAGAACTGGGAGTTCTTGATAAATAATCAAAAATTGACAAATTATAAAAATATTGAATTTATTAAATGCACAGAACCGGGTTGTAAGTATATACATATTTGTTATGAAATATAGTAGTGTTATTCAGTAAATTCTTTTCTCAGTGAAGAAGTGAAAATTTTGGTAGTGAAGATTTGGTAACTTTTGGTAACTTTTCTTAAGAGATTTTGGTAGAAAAAAATGTTGGCGAGTGGCAACCATGACTACGACAACAAGGAAACCAGTGTTGCCAAGTTTTGAATTTGAAAAGGCACTAAAACCCAAGAAAAATCGCGTTTTTTCTCGAAAAAAGGCACCAAATTTTTTTTACAGAATTTAATGGACTTTATTTTATCTCCAATAACTGAGGAGTTAGATGCAAAGAGGCCGTTTCTATTAAAACTGCTTTCTGAGATATTGGCGTTAAAGTTTTTGATGTGTTATAACTTTCTTGTTGTTGTAGTAGGTGTATAAAAAAGTAGTTTTGTTGTAGTATTGAAAAGAATTGGCTACTGCTGAAAAAAATCGTTAGATTACCAGTATTCGACCCTAATTTAACTGTAATAAACGCTTTCGTCGAAAAAAAAATGTTACCTATGTTTTTTCTGAGTTACGATTTTTTGGAAAAATAAAGGAGATCTTATTCTCGTCCAGTGGCCCAAATTATGCAAAAAAAAAAAACTAATTTAAAAATGTAATTTTCATTTCGTAAAATTGTGTTTTTATACAAGTAGTATTTAATTCGTTCAAACGATGTATTCAATGTACATACGAGAGGTATACGCCGCCGAGCCACGCCGCCGAGCCACGCCGCCGCCGCCGCCGTTTTTTGTCATTCCTCACGCGCCGCCGCCGAGTTACGAAAATATCGGAGCGGCGGCGGCGGCGTTCGGCGCCTAAGGAATTTTGTACAAAATATTCATGATGTATGTATGTACATTGAATACATCGTTTGAAGGAACTAAATACTACTTGATAAAAACACAATTTTACGAAATGAAAATTACATTTTTAAATTAGTTTTTTTGCATAATTTGGGCCATTAGACAAGAATATGATATCCTTTGTTTTTCCATAAAAAGCGTAACTCAGAAAAAACATAGGTAACATATTTTTCGACGAAAGCGTTTATTACAGTTAAATTAGGGTCGAATACTGGTAATCTAACGTTTTTTTCCGCAGTAGACAATTCTTTTCAATACTACAACCATACTACTTTTTATACACCTACTACAATAACACGAAAGTTATAACACAACAAAAACTTTAACGCCAATATCTCAGAAAGCAGTTTTAATAGAAGCGGCCTTTTTGCATCTAACTCCTCAATTATTGGAGATTAAACAAAGACAAGTTGATTTTTCTATGTATTTCTTTAACATTTTAAACAAACACTTTTTTTGCTAATATTTACATTCGTAAAGTACTAGGTGGCTGTGTGAAAATTACGTTAGCATTCCTTAGTGGTGGTCAAACCCCAGGAAGGTTTTGCTCCCTCGCATCGCAACGTTTTCTACAAAGGGTTAAAGTTCCCCCTTTTTGGTAAAAGGTAGTATTTTTTTTCATTACATTCGGTTCTCCTTAGAAAAATTTGGCGCTTAATATTTTAGTGGACATTTTAACCAGCTATAACAGGGTCGTTGTGAATATTTTTCCCGAAATAAAAGTCCTTTTCGCATAACAAACAAACCACCTGTCCAAATTAAACAAGTTTGGTATCATATGAAAGAGGACCAAAAAAGCTGTTAAACAGAAATAGCGAACGACCTCTATTTATATTTTGTTTTTATAATTTAATACTAAAGAAATGCATATACCTGACACAAGATTTGTTTTATGGTAGTTAATTAACATTTTTTATTGAAATATTTTTCAATATGTGGCTTTCTTATTTTAGACATTTCAGTGTTAAAGCTATTTAAATCCTCTTCCATTTGATAGCAAACTTGTTTAATTTGGATAATCGGTTTGTTTATTATCCGGAAAGAACTTTTATTTCGGAATAATATTCGCAACAACCCTGATCTATAAGCCATTTTCTTAAAGAGTGGGTCAAAGAGACCCATTCTTTTTCGAGCTGATGGGTTAAACTTTTGGAAAAAAGTAGACCAACCATGTTTTCAATATATAATCCGCAAAAAATCGTAAGAACTCCGTAATTTAACATAACGGTTGATAAGATTATTGCAAAAAAAATTTATTGATAGCGACATAAATTATCCCAATAACTTAACTTTTAAAATTTTGTATTCCTTTAAATTTAAATACTTAGTTCCTACATAGGGATCGTCCTGCAGAAAAAAATTATCAATTGATAAAAAATAACCCAGTTGTAGTTAGCTTTTTGCGAGATTTCTATAAAATATGATAGTAGTTAGCTACACAAAGATAGCTTGAAACTAGTTGACAAGTAATGCAGGAGTAATGAAGGAGATTGTTTTCTTTAAACGCGTTAAGGACAAGTAAAAGGAAGATCGAAATTTCATATTATCATTTTGAAGTTATGTCTGACGGAGTTCGAATATGGGACCACCTACAGCAGAATATGAAAACAAACATGAAATGTAATAAAGTAAAAAAAAAAAAAAATAAAATAAAATAAAAATATTTTGTATTGGGTCATTGGTAGAGCTTTCCGGCCGGTATATTAAAAAGGCAAACTGCGTTTCCTCTTTCTCCTACGCGTTTCGGCGTACTTCACGCCTTCATCAGGGAGTCTGATTTATTCCAAAAAAACAAAACATAATACACACAACAATTAGACATAGTTACATATGACTGGAAATTATACATACATATACATATACATATCTTTTTAGTGTAACTATTTACATTACAATAAACGCAAAACATTTAACTAAACACTTTTCTTTTTTTGACGTCACTGTCTTCGCCCATCTGAGTTGTTTCTTTGTATTGCCGTCCGGTACGCACAGTTTATATTGTCAACGTCCTCTTTAAAGTTCATCGCGTCCCTTATCCTCTCCTGTATTCGCAGACTCTCCAAAGTTAATCTTGTTTTTTTCTCGTCTTTCCACGTCCAAAATTATGGTGTTCTCAAAATCTGCCATGTGTTCGCTATTCGTCAAGTGCTGTTGTGTCTTCCTATTTTTCGCATCTGCTTGATGTTCACTAATTCTGACTCCAAGCGCTCGTTTAGTCGTGCCTATGTATACTTTGTTACAGTTTTCGTTGACTTTACCTTTGCATTGGATTTGATAGACCACATTATGTTGTTGTTGTTTGTTTATTTTGTCTTTTGTTTTGGTGAATATTTTGTTTAGCGTGCTATGTGGCTTATGTGCATATGTTATGTTCTTGTTTTGAATATTTCTGTGCAGTGTTTTGCTGTCGGTTAGGCCTTGTATGTATGTGACTCCTGTAAATCTTCTGTTTTCACTTCTGCTGGTAGACTTATTGTTTGTTTGCGCTGATTTTAATTTGTTAATTGTTGTTGCTATTAGCATCTCAATAGTTTTATTTGGGTATCCGTTCTTGTGCAGTATGTTTATTATTTTCTGTTTGTTACTTTTTCTGAACTCCTGGTCACTTAAGGAGTAGATTTTGTTGATCAGGTTAGTAGCCGTATTTTTCTTTTGTGCCCATGGGTGGTTCGAGTGGTAATTTATCATTCTCGAAGATGCTATTGATTTTGAGTACCAATTTGTGATTATTTTCTTATTTGAGTGGTGAATTTCCAAATCCAAGAAGGGTAATTTGTTGCCCTCTTCTAACTCGGTGGTGAATTTGATTTTATTGTGTTGGGAATTCAACACTTTTAAAATATCTTCTACGTCATTTCTTTTTACGATCGCGAATATATCATCTACATACTTATTGATGTATTTGATACATATGTCCTTAGATTTCAATTCTGCGATGCTGTCGTCAAGTATTTTATCTAAAACAATGTCAGCTACAGTGGGCGATAACGGGTTTCCCATCGGCATTCCGTGTATTTGTTGGTAATATACTCCGTCATATAGAAAATAGTTGTTGTCGCATAGACAGAATTCTAACATCGTTAAGAACTGCTTCCTTGTGAGAGTGGTATATCTTTCTAATAGAGTCCATTGTTGCATTATCGTTCGGATTGCCATTTGCACCGGTATGTTGGTGAATAATGATACCACATCATATGAAATGAGAACCCCGTCTTCTTCAAGCGTCATGGTTCTTAGATTTTCTTTTAGCTGGAACGAGTTGTGTATATTGTATTGGTCTGAGACAATTTTTTTAAGAGTTTTTCCGATGAACTTTGAAAGGTGGTAACAGGGCACATTGGTTGAAGCAGAAATAGGTCTAAGGGGTGTATTTTCCTTGTGTATTTTCGGAAGTCCATATAGTCTAGGTGCTGTAGCTGCATCGCATGCCAATTTGTGCTTTTGATAATTGTCAATGTTTTTCTGTTTGTATATGTCATTTACTATCGCGTTGTTTTTTCTCAGCAGTTTTTGTGTTGGGTCCATTCGTATCGTTTTGTACGTATATCTGTCGCTCAATAGATCTTTCATTTTCTCTTTGTATTCTGTTTTGTCCATCATCACCGTTTTATTTCCCTTATCCGCATTTGTAATTACTATAGAGTCCTTATGTTGTTTTATAAACCGTTTTGTGTCTTCAAATATTCTCAGTATGAATTTTTCTTTTTTATTGTTTTTGAATTGATTTTTGAATGCGTTAATGCTGGTGGCTATATTACTTCTTGCAGTATCTTTTTCCCTGTGTTTTTCTAATGTCTGAATTCCCTGTTCTAATTCCGCAATCAGATGAACCGGCGAGAAATTTTTCCGTGTCATAGGCAGAGCAAACTTTTTACCTAGGGAAAGAAGCCATCGAGATTCTCTTGGAATTGGGATGTTGGTTTTGTTTATAAACCAATCTTCGTTGATTACAAACCCGTCTGTTTTAAAATTCTTTCTTAGTTGCCTTTGTAATTTTTCATTGAGACTGTTTTCGGTGTGACGTGCTATATTTGTTGAAAAATGGTTCTGTTTTTCTGTTACTCGCATAAAATCGGACTCCTCAAGCTTCTTATGTAGATCTGTTTTAATGTGTTCTATATTTTTTCGGACTAATTTTATTTGGATGTTGGCTTCTTTTATTTCCAAATTTAAGATTTTCAGTATAAACTGTTCTTCAATTTTTTCCAACTCTTTTTTCGTAATGTCCAATTGGAACCCATGTTTTATTCTCCTTAGTTTACCAGCTAAATGTGGTGGTGTTATTCCAAAATTTCATTCAAAAATCAATTCAAAAACAATAAAAAAGAAAAATTCATACTGAGAATATTTGAAGACACAAAACGGTTTATAAAACAACATAAGGACTCTATAGTAATTACAAATGCGGATAAGGGAAATAAAACGGTGATGATGGACAAAACAGAATACAAAGAGAAAATGAAAGATCTATTGAGCGACAGATATACGTACAAAACGATACGAATGGACCCAACACAAAAACTGCTGAGAAAAAACAACGCGATAGTAAATGACATATACAAACAGGAAAACATTGACAATTATTAAAAGCACAAATTGGCATGCGATGCAGCTACAGCACCTAGACTATATGGACTTCCGAAAATACACAAGGAAAATACACCCCTTAGACCTATTTCTGCTTCAACCAATGTGCCCTGTTACCACCTTTCAAAGTTCATTGGAAAAACTCTTAAAAAAATTGTCTCAGACCAATACAATATACACAACTCGTTCCAGCTAAAAGAAAATCTAAGAACCATGACGCTTGAAGAAGACGAGGTTCTCATTTCATTTGATGTGGTATCATTATTCACCAACATACCGGTGCAAATGGCAATCCGAACGATAATGCAACAATGGACTCTATTAGAAAGATATACCACTCTCACAAGAAAGCAGTTCTTAACGATGTTAGAATTCTGTCTATGCGACAACAACTATTTTCTATATGACGGAGTATATTACCAACAAATACACGGAATGCCGATGGGAAACCTCATTATCGCCCACTGTAGCTGACATTGTTTTAGATAAAATACTTGACGACAGCATCGCTGAATTGAAATCTAAGGACATATGTATCAAATACATCAATAAGTATGTAGATGATATATTCGCGATCGTAAAAAGAAGTGAAGTAGAAGATATTTTAAAAGTGTTGAATTCCCAACACAATAAAATCAAATTCACCACCGAGTTAGAAGAGGGCAACAAATTACCCTTCTTGGATTTGGAAATTCACCACTCAAATAAGAAAATAATAACAAATTGGTACTCAAAATCAATAGCGTCTTCGAGAATGATAAATTACCACTCGAACCATCCATGGGCACGAAAGAAAAATACGGCTACTAACCTGATCAACAAAATCTACTCCTTAAGTGACCAGGAGTTCAGAAAAAGTAACAAACAGAAAATAATAAACATACTGCACAAGAACGGATACCCAAATAAAACTATTGAGATGCTAATAGCAACAACAATTAACAAATTAAAATCAGCGCAAACAAACAATAAGTCTACCAGCAGAAGTGAAAACAGAAGATTTACAGGAGTCACATACATACAAGGCCTAACCGACAGCAAAACACTGCACAGAAATATTCAAAACAAGAACATAACATATGCACATAAGCCACATAGCACGCTAAACAAAATATTCACCAAAACAAAAGACAAAATAAACAAACAACAACAACATAATGTGGTCAATCAAATCCAATGCAAAGGTAAAGTCAACGAAAACTGTAACAAAGTATACATAGGCACGACTAAACGAGCGCTTGGAGTCAGAATTAGTGAACATCAAGCAGACGCGAAAAATAGGAAGACAACAGCAGCACTTGACGAATAGCGAACACATTTTAACACTGGCCTCAAAAAACAATCACCATAAAAATATTTTGTTTTTCCTATTGATATTTTATGTCCAATAGTAGTTAGTTACAAGTTAGTTACATCTAATGCAGAGGTAAACCACCCTTGACTATTTCGCGACCACCGCCATGGAAATATAGTTAGCTTTCGTCAAAGAAAATATACAGATAATAAGTGACTTTTAGTTCCTTCCTAATCAACTTGATGTTAGCTTATAGTTAGATACATTTCCTGCAAGGCGTAGAGAACATACAGAGCCATGTGTGTTTGTATGTATATACCTCAGACCTTCTTCTGTTCGTCCATCGTAATTTAAATTTAAAACTAGTTCAATGAATAAATTAAATAGAATTATAATCTGAATTGGCATGGTGAGTGCCTAACGCTGACGAGATGACATGATAAGATTAGTAGCCTCATGGCTCTTTGGAATCTACCTCATGGGCAGTAGCGCCGGCGTTTGAAGTTGACCACGCCGCCGCCGCAAAGCCTGTCGGCGTAAACCTCTAGTACATACCAAGTTCCAGTAGTCGACCATAAACACTTTCAGAGATATGCAGTGTGAAAAATTCGGTTTGTATGGGAGCTGCCACGCCCCTTTTTCCAATAGTCCTAGTTTTTCTTCATGACTATGCGATTAATTTTATGTATCTAAATACCAAGTTCCAGTGCTCTATCATGAACACTTCCAGAGATATGCAGTGTGAAAAATTTGTTTGGTATGGGAGGTGCCACGCCATCTGATTCTCATAGCTACCATATATACACAAAAAATGTTATAAAGATCGGTAGAGCCGTTTAGGTGGAGTTCGACCACAAACACCGTGATACATATTGCAATTAACTTATGAGTTAAGTTGAATTTGGTTTTTTAAACACGTGGTAACTCTCCTAAACACACTTCAGAAATAAATCCTTTTCAAACCCCTTTCCCTTGATACCCAACATTTAATAATTCCTTTAACTTTTTCAATAGGTGGTAACCCTCGTCCAACATCTCAAAAATGTCTATATGTTCAAACTAGAGATGGGCACGGGACTAGATATTTAATCCCGATCCTGCCTATCCCGAAAATCGATTTTTAAGTCCCGAACCCGCCCATCCCGTCATAATAATAATGAGAGATCTGGCATCTTCCGATTATTTCGTTTTCGTCTCAATAAAACATTAAAAGTGCATATTTAAAACATCGTTTTTAAGGAAGATTTTGTGAATTTGCGCGGGTTGCGGTTTTATCGGGAGTGTCGGGAAAGGATTTTGGTCCCGTCCCGCCCGCCATATTTTTACAGATCTTCCCGAAACCGCCCATCCTGGCCAATTTTAAATCAGTACCGTAGGTCCCGCTATCCCGCGCCCATCTCTGGTTCAAACTAAAGATTTCATAACACTTGGTTGTTTGACACAAATATTTTAATATTTCATATAATTTGTGTATAAGTTAACTAAATATGACTCTTAAAAAGCGGCAAAACACTGAAAAATATTTTCAACTGCTACCTCCTTAAACCTGTTTCGTCTGGCCACCATTGGGTGATACGTATTTCTATCACCATAATTTAAATTTATTTTTTAAGCAGGTGGCAATCCTCATACATTTAGTTTAGAAATAAAGCCTTTTCAAAACCATTTCGATTGAAACCCATATAGGAATAGTTAATTTATTATTTTACATAATTTGAATTAAATTTTTTAAAAGATCACAATCCTTTTCGGAAAAGTGAAACCTTATTGCTCATCTACAGGCCAAGCCCTTTAATTTAACATATCATTTTTGAAAATGTAACCAACGATGCGAATCTAATGGCATTTATTAAACAATTTGAATTAAATTTTTTAACAGGCGTCAACTCTTTTCGAAAAAGTAAAACCTTATTGCACATCTACAAGCCAATTCCTTTAATTTGACACCTCACTTTTGAAAATCGAACGAACGGTGCAGACCTCATGACCTGGGCAAAAAGTCCCTTCGCATATTACATATATAGATTATTTAAAATATGGCAACCCTTTTCTAAAAAGTGAAACCTTATTGCACATCTACCGGCCATCTCTTCAATTTGACATCCCATCTTCGGAAATCGGACGAACGGTGCGGATCTGATGGTATTGATTATTAAATAATTTGAATTTACATGTTTGACAGGTGGCAGCCCTTTTCAAAAAAGTAAAACCTTACTGCACATCTACAGCCCAAACCCTTTAATTTTACACCTCATTTTTGAAAATCGAACGAACGGTATAGATCTGATGACCTAGACAAAACATCCCTTCGCATATTATATACAGTACCGGACAAAAGTATTGCAATATATGCAAAGTTTTCTATTCTAATTTATTTTCAATATTTTTTAATAAAAATATAGTTCGTACTTCACCAAAAATCATAAAAACAAACTCTCTAAACCTTGTGCAAAACTCAGGAAAATTCAATAAATTTGCATACAAGTTTGCAACTTTCGATTCAGATTTTTTTTTTGATTCTAAGTATTACAGTTTTACAACCTTCCACTAAAAAAAATGCCAAAAATCAACACATTTTTTTAGCAACTTCAAGCTTGCACTTTGTTATACTAAAATTAGATGGGCTATAAAACTGTATACTTAGATCCTTTTTTTCGCGAATGCGGATGAGGATGTCTAACAGCTAACATCCGCGGATGCGGACGCGAATGCGAATGTCAAGTATTTTTAAGAAACAATAAGGTAAGTAAATTAAGTTATTTAGGTAAATAAAAAATTNACTTCAAGCTTGCACTTTGTTATACTAAAATTAGATGGGCTATAAAACTGTATACTTAGATCCTTTTTTTCGCGAATGCGGATGAGGATGTCTAACAGCTAACATCCGCGGATGCGGACGCGAATGCGAATGTCAAGTATTTTTAAGAAACAATAAGGTAAGTAAATTAAGTTATTTAGGTAAATAAAAAATTAAAAGTTAGGAATTTTTAATAATGTTTATTTTATTTAGTACTTGAATTTAAAAAGTGGGAACATTATATTAAAAAAAAAGGAGAAATGCATCGGGGCTGAAAATGTCGGACGTATCCTCCTGACTTTTATCTTTACTTGGAGAATCTAGCATAATGGCGAGATCGTTGTTTAAACAGTGCTTACAAGCCAAGCAAGATGTGTCAGGTTTTTCTAAAGCTTTTTGAAAAGAATTCTTGATTCTAATTCCTTTGGCTGTTTCAGAACCTGTAACGTCATCAGCGTTTTTCGATTTTAGTTTTTGTAATTCATATTTAATACTTTCTTCTGCGACTGGTTTGAAAAATTTGTGCTTAATAGGTGGATATGGAAAAAAATTATTATTTTCCAGGAATGAAGATTTTGAACAAAATTCTGTTTTCATAGTCGTGGCTGCCAGCCGAATCGGATTATTATATTAAAAAAGCACCCCGATTTTTTATATGTAAGCATTTGCATTATTTGAATCGCGGATGATGAGGGTCTCAGACAGTAACGTAAATCTCACTTAATTAAAGGTCATACCTATAGCTTTTTAATTATTTGAACATCGATTCTCTTTGTATCCAGACGTTGACCATTTCTGCTGGAAATCCTTATTGATGGAGCTTACTCTTTGACTTTAAATAGCAAAACAGAAAAACAAAAAAATTATTACTAAAATGACTATGTTCTCTTTGACGTACGACTGACCATTGATAGCTCGGTTGTATAGCTTAGGAAATAATATGCTTAAACACATTTTTATCAAAGTTGATAAATATGTCATTTGACCAGTTTTGTTACACAATTACTCACACGACCACAGACAAAAAATATTGGCTACAATTTGTCATTTTGTTTGCCATATATTCGTTTTATCGGTGCACTTGCACAACATTCGCATTCGCAAGAGCTCCGCATTGATTATTGCGAATGCGAATGCGAATGTTAAAATTAATGCGGAAGCTCCTCGGTTGCGAATATTCGCAACAACCGTGATAGATAGATTACACATGTGCTCAGAGAGCGCTCAGTGAGCTACGGCCTGCCGACCACTGGTATAGACCAAGAATGATAGAATACATGATTGCGCCTATTAGAGAGGATTTTTGAGAATAACTTTTGTGTGACGTCAGACTGAGCAAGAATGGAAGAAGAAGAAAAAATGTTGCAAAGAAAACGTAAACAAGTTGCACAAGTGTGACGTCATACAAACAACGATGCTGTCAAATTGACTGAGAGAGGAATAGCGGTATCGCGATTGTCGCAACCTCTAATTCCCTCAATCGTGGGTATAGACCAGGGATGGGCAGATTTTTTGCTCTTAAAGCAGTCAAAGAGCCGGCAAGTGCTACGCAAGAGGTAAAGCAGTTCTCAGGGTGAAGAGGGTGTTAAAAATACATTACAATCATCATACATCCCCACTTTCATGATCTTCATCGCACAGCCAAGGATGACATGATATGAAACTCTCACATTTTGCTTCCGAGAATCTAACTTAAACTTGTTTTCTGACTCGGCAGCACTGCCAAATAAAGTTGGACTGAACAGCTGACAAGCAAAATAGCGAGCTGCCACTAGATACGCACAAGATACACCGATTTAATTCCAATGGATTTCCTGCAAACACATTAAAAAATTATGCTTAAAGATAGTGTTTGCAAGAAAAAACATTTTATATTGTAATTCTTAACACTAAATAATAAAAAATATACTAATAATCTAAAATATTTGCTTGTTTGTTTAAATAAAAAAATTCACAAAAATTTGCTCAATAAATCTCTCAATATGATTTTCGCTGCTGTGGCAATATTGGGGGATGTTATAAAAATGAACCATGGTTGCCACAATTGGTAACTTTCTTCCAAAATTGGTAACTTTTAAACGGTTTGGTAACTTGGTAACTTTTATTTCATTTTGGTAACTTTTGCAACTAAACATCTATTTGCATTACTAAAAAGAAATGAATTATGTTCGAGTTTCAGTGGCAGCACTACTGACACTTCTACAAAACTACTTCGACTTCCTAATAGCGGCGAATAAGCTGCACTTGATAGTAGTAGGTTGAATAAGGAAATGGATTAGCAACAAAAGCTTACGGGGCACAGTGGTTCGGATAGCAGATCTAGCTGGACGAAAGTAAAATTTTTTTGGTTTTTAAAATGCTTAATGGTACTTGGAATACATTCCTGACAATACATTCAAATAGAAATTGCATTTATTAAAGCACTAACATATGAAAACAAACAAAAAAAAAAAGGAACAGTCCAGCGCCTTCGTCTTGGTCTGCAGGCTGTATCAGAGATACAGCCGCTATATTTAAACGTAGAATACGTGGTATGGTTAAGAGCATATCCAAGTCAAAAACGAAATCACACACTAAGAAAAACCAACAAAATATCGATTATATCGATAAGTCCCGAGAATCCCTAAAATCCCGAAATAGTTCCGAGATTGAGTCTCTGTGCCTTTATCTATATCCTTTTCTCTACAACTACCTTTATTTTAATCTTTCTTCCTCTATCTTCATCTATACTTTTATCGGTATCCTCATCGGCATCTTTTTCTTTATATTTATCTTTGTTTTTATTTTTATGTTTATCATATTCTTCATATACATATTCCCCTTCACCTTTGCACTTATACATATAAGTAAAGTGTTTAAATTTACCTTGGTCTTCATGTTTGCCTTTATCTTTACTCAACTTTGTTTTTGTGTTTATTTTTACCTTGGCCTTTATCCTTTTCTTTATCTATGTACGTCCTCACCTTTACTTTTATTCTTGGATTGGACTTTTTCTAAATGTTGTTTCACTTCGAAAAGTCTTCGCGTATTATGCATACATGTGTTCTTATATGTATGTACATATATAATATGTATGTACAGACATACATAGATTACTAAAAATAGAAACAGATCCACATTAACTGCAATCAACATATGTACGTATGTATGTATTTACATATGTACACACGCTGCGATTAGGTTATAAATAGCGCGCCTCTGTTTATCAAAAGCCGCATTACATACGTATACATACTTTTTGTCTCCTTCCCACACTTCCAACATATGCACGTGTTTGCAAAATGATGACGAGGTGATTTTGTATGGAAAATCATTTATGCCCATATATTTGAATAAAATAAACATATATAGAAGATATCAACCAATACTTCCCATATACCAAACGAAAGGAAAACTCTTGAATTTTTGATTAAAGAAAACAAAAACAAAATCATTCGAGCGGTTTTCGAGCATTTTGGTAATGAAAAAAATTTGCAAATTTGTTCAACAATTTTTTGCCTTAAAATGCTCAATATTTGTTAAATTTATATAAAATTTGTACCCGATAATATTTCTACTGCTCCAAAGAACCTATATCCCGAACATGAAAGTTATATATGCCAACAATAAGTTGCTAGAGCACTTTAAAGGCTCAAAATTGACCCCAAAATAAGGCAATGTTTACCGTTGTTTTTACGACAGAAACCGAATTGGTTATTTACAAAAATGAATCTGTCGACAGGTTTGGAATTTTATCTTTGAAACGCCATACTTTTCTTTGAAATCGCTTTATTAGTTCTCGTGTAATAAGCGTTTTTGTGAAGCTCTAAAAATTACAACTACAACATTTGAACATAGCCCCCATACCTTAAGGTAAGACGTATTCTACGTCAAAAGATAAGTCAACGCCGCCTATTTGGGAACTCTATTTTAAAAGCTGAAATTTAACTTAAAAGATTGCTAATTGCACTCACAGATATTTGCATAATTGCAAACTGACTTTATAAACAAAAAATTACACTTATTCCGCTATAGATTTAGAGGTCATAACGCAATTTATGTCCACATTGGTATAAGCAATGTGTTAAAACAGAAAAATACGTGGAGTTATAAAAACATTGGTTATGAAAGAGTTAAAAAAAAACAGTAACTCGCGAATTTTCCGCTTTCTGAAAGTAAAAAATTATACAACAGGCATGCAAACCTTTAAGCGCTGTTATACATTTTTTTCTGAAATTTATTTGTGTTTCTTGCTGTGATCTTAAATTTTAGTCATGGTAAAGAAAATCTTAAGAAGTGAGTTGTTTGACATTTGGAGAAGTGTTGCT
Source organism: Rhagoletis zephyria (assembly GCF_001687245.7). Classification (NCBI taxonomy): domain Eukaryota; kingdom Metazoa; phylum Arthropoda; class Insecta; order Diptera; family Tephritidae; genus Rhagoletis; species Rhagoletis zephyria. Next base: position 73,331 of record NW_016159167.1, read on the forward strand.
GTAAGTTCTAAAAGACAACAAGGTGTCCGTGATTATGTGATTAGTAAATTTAAAGAAATATCTGATGAAAATGCTCGTTCCGAAGCAAATAAAGTAAATTAAGTAAATGGCTTTAGATTCGTAATCAGCAACCCAGAAAACCCCCAGAATCCCCAGTTACATAGAAATCTACCGATTTTTTTTTAATTTTCGTCCGCCATATTGGATCCGCCATTTTGAATTTTTGATAAGTGACTTCAGATTCGTAATCAGCGACCCAAAAATCCCCCAGGTAAGAAGTGGTGTAAAGATCCATCAACGAGTATTTGTTTAAATAGTTTCGTGCAGCTAGATTTACGATCCGAAACACTGTGCGGGATGTGCATAGCTCAGTGGTTAGCACTTCTGACTTTGCACATCGATGACGCGGGTTCGATCCCTGCTGAAAGTATAGAAAAAAAGAAGTCTGATGAGGGGATGTGGTGATCTCCGAAATAGCTGCTATAACTTCTACCGCTTAAGCATTGTTGTTTCCATTTTTCCTAACAAACAAATCGTGGTACAAAGTTCAATAACATTACTTCGATTAAATTAGAGTCATCTCATACTCGAATACTGGAAATATTTGAATTACAGTGGCAGCACCAAGGGCTGCACTTCTAAAACAACTTTCGAATTTTTGGGGTAAATTTTGAATTCTACTCACATTTTAATACTGGCCATCTGGCAATTTTTGGTAAGGTCCATAAATTGTTTTGATTATTCCGGCAAAAAAAAAAAATATCGCGTGCTTTTTACCAGACCCACCTACCGGCATGTATTTCGACACCTACCGACATATATTTCGACGTACAGTAAATTATGAAAAATCGAATCATCGAGTCAAACGGACGGTTAAAAGCACCCGCCACTTTTTTTGTGTGCCGGTGCTATTATTCCGTGAGTCGCAGGTCCAAGTATCGGCACATTCCGAACGAAAAATTACACTGAAAATGGCACAACGCCGAAACCGGTTTGTCTCCAATCCAAATTTGACAAGGGATGATGGAAAATCGTTCCACGTTACATCATATTCCTACCCTGTCGGAAACACCAACAACGAAAATGAGAATAACGGCACATGCGGTAATTAATTTATACAAAAATATTTTCTAATAAAAAAAATTATTTTAATTGTCAATAGCAATTTCAATCTTGATAGTTTATCAAGAAATAGATTTAAACTTCTGTGCTATAACTGGGAGTTCTTGATAAATAATCAAAAATTGACAAATTATAAATATATTGAATTTATAAAGTGCACAGAATCGGGCTGTAAGTATATACATATATGTTATGATATATAGTATATTTTTTCACAGTGAAGAAGTGAAGATTTTGGTAGTGAAGATTTGGTAACTTTTCTTAAGAGATTTTGGTAGAAAAAAATGTTGGCGAGTGGCACCCATGAAATGAACCTTTTCACAGCGCTCTCACGAGAAAAAGAGTTTCGTATCATGTCATCCTTGGCACAGCAGCTACGGAAATACTAACAGTCAACAGCAAATTCAGCATCTCTCAAAAGCGAAAATAGTTATCATATATACATGAGCACTGTTGCCAGCTTGGTGCTTTTCGCACTAAATTTAGTGCTTTTATTCAAAACGCGAAAATTTTTGGTGCGTTTTTTGGTGCTTTTTTTTTTAAGTTGAATACACCAAATGTGTAAATCTTAAAAACAAATCTAAGCTAAATTAGTAGCAATCGTAAATATTTTAGCAGCTTTACAAAAATGGAAACAAAAACATGGCATAATGACAATCGTAAGCGAGCATATGTATGTTTGGCAACAATTTTTTGACACAAAAAGATTTTTGCCACTATGAGCTTAAATAAGGCACATTAAAAAGGGAAAGCAAATTTCTTTATGTTTCAGGTGTCAAGCAGTCGGAAAGAACAGTTCTTTATGTTCATTTAGTTCACGAGCAGTGTTGCCACAAAAAAATTACCAAATTCTTAAAAAACGGACGAAAAATCCGAACAATTTACTCAAAATTTTCTTATTACAGATATGAGTATTGTGTACTGCAGACTATTTACAGGTACTTAATATAAAAATTAATTACATTCTCCAATTCATTTGGTACATTTGTTCTTGCGGTTCAAACAAAGTATCACCGTTACGAAGCCGTTTGAGGAGAATGTGAACAAAAATCAAAATTTTTTGATTTTCTGGCCGCCATGTTGACGTCTGATCAAACCGCTTAAGTTGTGTATGATAAAATCGCCTCATTCGCGACGAAATGAGGACGCGAGAGAGAAAACTCGAAGAAAANATAAAAATTAATTACATTCTCCAATTCATTTGGTACATTTGTTCTTGCGGTTCAAACAAAGTATCACCGTTACGAAGCCGTTTGAGGAGAATGTGAACAAAAATCAAAATTTTTTGATTTTCTGGCCGCCATGTTGACGTCTGATCAAACCGCTTAAGTTGTGTATGATAAAATCGCCTCATTCGCGACGAAATGAGGACGCGAGAGAGAAAACTCGAAGAAAACCACACGCTTTTACATTGTGAACCGGAAGAAAACTAAAATTCTTTGCTTGAACGAGTCATGTTTGCATGATATATGGCGAAATGGGAAAAGTAGGTTTGAAGAATGTTTGCCAAGCCACTTGTGTGGTGTATTTCGCTCTTTATAAAACTTCGGAAAGCTTTTTGTTCAAAAATTTGCAGTGCGATTTAACAACTCTCTTGTGTAAAACATGGCTGCATTTGTTCTCTGCAAATATATCGAGAGAAAATTCCTCAAAATAAAAAATGACTTTTGGCTCCGTTTGTATGGAAGTCGTTCATGACTTTTTCATATAAATGGTAATTTCGTCGTTGATGTCATCTGCATGACTTTGTCCTGCAATGAACTTTTTATAAGTGACCGCTGCAAGACATTGTCTGTTATAAGTCTTTGATAGGAGTACACCTGCATGACATTGCCACCAGTGTCATTGTCAGCTATATGTCGTTTAGGATTCACAGCAAGTGCGACGGTGTCACTAAATCCTCATTAATGACAATGTCACCGGTGACCATTTTCGTTACTGGGATTGAGAGTCGGAGTACATACAATCGGTTTTATTACCCTCTTCTTCCCCCTTCATGCTGGCTCTTGATGCCCCCCTCATCCGGCTCCTAAATGAGCCAAGCCGGCTCCTCAGTGCAAAAGGCTCCTGGGAGCCAATTTGCCCATCTCTGGTATAGACTATAGATTGACTGTATCTATAAAAATTGTCTCTACCCTCCAGGAGTGCTGGAGTCAATCGCTACTTTTGAACCGCTACTGCACCGACTCCTAGGTAAGTAGCTACTCTATTAACCCGTGGTAGTGCACATGGTAGTGCAGAGTCGAAACAGTCGTAAGCAGAATAGCGAAAAACTACGACAGAGGGCGCCCATAAATCACGCAAGTGACTACTTTAGTAACTCCCGGTAGTGCAGAGAGAGCCGATGGTGATTACCGCCTAGGACATTGCCTTGTAAAAGTAATCGATGAAATACACTGCAAGTAGTCGGTCGGTAATTGACGGTGTTTATCAGGTAGCTACCGATTCAGAAGTCCTGTAGTCACTCCCCCGTACTGCAGGGTATCAATAGAAGAAGGAGTATGGCAGACGAAAGCACAAAGAAATTTACGTATATATGTTTTATTGTTTTTAGGTAAAAATTTCAATTTCAATTTATTTCAGTATTAAGTATTAGGACAGTAAGACCAAGATCTTTTATATATAAACTATAGTATAGTACAACAAATAAATTCAATACTAAGACATACATTAATACATATAATTAAATCACATATTCATGGTTAACAGAGATTAAATTAAAATATTACATAGATGGTTCACCAATTGTTAGAAAAGTAGCTATGTATATAAAGTGGTTTTGAAGTTGTTTTTATTGATCTTGCTTTTAATTGCAGCAGGAATTGAATTCCAGATTCCTAAAGCATTGATGAAGAATAGTCTAGTAGAATTCTTAAAGTTAAATAAAGGCACCATTAGATCAAAGGGACGCTCATACTTTGATTAAATTAATTTCTCATAAAAATAAGGTGGGGTCTTTGTGGCGATAAGTTTGAAGAGAAAGACGCTGTTTCTTGATTTTAGATAATCAGTGATATCACATCATAAGAAGCTACATCTCCACGCAGGTATATGGTCAAACTTCCGCAATCCATATACATAACGTGTAATTTGGTTAAATAATATGTCAATCTTATGGGACTTTTAAGATGATGGAACCCTTACTAAACAATTTTCATTTTATGGAACCTCACATCAAAGTACTAAAAATCAAAGGCAGTGCAATTTAATTCCCCAGAGCATTTCATTTTGTATAGTGCTGAAGAAGCAAGTGTTCCACCATCGCTCTGACGTCCACATCCACCAACTTCAACCGACAAAAATTTGCATTTCGCATCTGCAACAGCTTGTAGTACTATAGAGAAATATTTCTTGTAATTAAAAAAACATTGATCCGGAACCCGCTGGACATTTTAGACGGATATGTTTTCCGTCGATGGATCCGACACAATTCGGAAACCCCCAAAGCTTCCAGTAGTCCTCTGATACTTTTTTCAAACTGGCTTTGGTATATGCAATGGTTGCCAAAATTCCCACAAGATACCGAACAGTAGAAGCACCCATTCGAAATGAAAAAGCTAGCGACCTAAATGAAATTCCAATTGCAAGGTATCTAAAAAATAAGAAAATACATACCTTAATTCATAAACCAACAAACTTTTATTGAATTTTTATTTTTATTTAATGATATGTATGTATATTAAACTGCATCACTCCCCATACAAAAAAAAATCGGTACTATTTTTCCATTGGAATTATAAAATCTATTATATTTTAAGACGTCCACCAAAATATTTCGGAAAAATATTAAGATTTAAGTGAGCTGGACCTATTTGAAAATACCTCCAAAAATCGAGTTTTTTATGAATAAAAATAGTTTCTTAAAGATTTTGAAAAAATCCCCTCAAATGATAAAACGGTTTAAGCTTAAAATATTTTCATAAAAATATTAAAAAAAAATTAAGAAAAAAAATTTAACGGAATCGTAATGATGAGATTTTTGATGCTGTTTTTTAACTTTTTTCAAAGATTGGTATAGGAAAAACTTGAATAACTGAACCTAAACTCTTCCGATTTAGACTTAAGAGGTGTCGTTGGAAAGCTATTTTCTCACCCTTTTTATTTCATTGCTAATAAACTCATTCAAAGGATGGAAGAGAAAGGTAGGATGAACGAATGTCATTCAAAGTTGAATTAAGATGTGTTGGTATTCGAAAAAAACAAGATGGGACACGAATGACGTTTTTTTGGCCAGAAATAAAAACTGTGTGAAAATACCTTTCTACTGAGATCCCATAGGTCTAAATCAGAACATTTGTGGCCCAGTTATTCCAGTTTTTCGTAAACCAATCTTTGAAAAAAGTAAAAAAAACAANTCAAAGTTGAATTAAGATGTGTTGGTATTCGAAAAAAACAAGATGGGACACGAATGACGTTTTTTTGGCCAGAAATAAAAACTGTGTGAAAATACCTTTCTACTGAGATCCCATAGGTCTAAATCAGAACATTTGTGGCCCAGTTATTCCAGTTTTTCGTAAACCAATCTTTGAAAAAAGTAAAAAAAACAACATAAAAAATCTCATTATTACGATTCCGTTGAAAAGATTTTTAAATATTTTTATGCAGATTTTTTAAGCTTAATCTAATTTGTGATCTGAGGGGACTTTTTTCAAAAAGTTCTTTAAGAAACTATTTTTATTCATAAAAATCAATCGGTCCAGCTCGCTTAAATCTTAATATTTTTCCGAAATATTTTGGTGGACGTCTTAAAATATAATAAATTTTGTAATCCCGGTGGAAAAACCGCAACTTTTTTTGGTGATGCAGTCTAATGTATATTTATCAGTCGTATTTAATATTTTCTTCATTGAATATTGATATCAATTATGTACATAAGCATGTATATCTTTTTGGTTTTCAGCTGCAATAATAAAAAAGAAATGGAAGCAATTGAGAGACACATTCCGAACTGAGCTGAAAAAGATTCCACCTGAACGTTCAGGTGACCCAGGACCAGGCGGCTCTAATGGAAACGCTTCACAGTGGCCATATTTTACGTCAATGATTTTCATTAGAGATCAGATAAAATGTCGAAAGTCGTCGGGGAATCTGACTCAGCAAAAACCATTGGAGGAAGGTATTTATATTGAAGATGAGGATAACAACAATGGTATCGATATGGACATTAATAAAACACCGAAGGGTCAAGGAAGCAAGGAAAATTATAGCGTCGAAAACAGCATGAGTACTTTTGAAGTAGAGACACCCAACACCTCACAAAGCGCACGTAAAAAACTTAAGCGAAATGATGAAGTGAATGCTGAAATAATTAAAATCGAAAAAAGAAAACTTGATCTATTGGAACAGAGATCAAAACAGAAGATACAAACTGATGATGAGGATATGGCTTTCTTTGTGAGTTTGTTGCCACATATTAAAAAAATGGATCCAGGACAAAAACTTCTCTGCAGAATGGAAATACAAATATCTGTTTACAACTTTGCCTATAAAAACGGGTGCTCCTCGTCGCAATACGCAAACTCATACGTCCAGTCGCCAGCCATTCTGGAATCGGAATCGACGCAATTTTCCGAAAATCCACAAGACATGTACAATATATTTCAGAAGATATTTCTTTTTTTCAAGAACAATGTATCAATGACATTTAATTAATTAAAATAAACTCTTTGGATTAAAATTGATTAATAAATACGGTTTGAAATATCGCTAGCTTAGAAAGAAAAGTTGCTAAGTCCCATTTTAAAAATTTTACAGGAGAGGAAAAAATCTTCCTATAGCCATTTTCTTTAACTATTTCGCAAGACTTTGAATCAAGCATTTTGCGCGTTTAAAGAAGAGCAAAAGTCCATAAGAATCAGGAGGTTTCGATATTTATTAAATGATGTCGTATTATTTTGGCCTTATCGGATTTGCGGTGCTTCTTTTGGACTTAGCAAATTTTCCTTTTATTGCTTATGAAGAGGAAAAAATAAAACAAGTACCTTTATAATTTTCGAAACGATGCGTATTCAATTTCTCTAGCCTCCTATATCAAAATATGAGTTTTCATAAAAAGTGGACTTAGCAACTTTTCACTCTAAGCTAGCGATATGCACTTTTTTATTTCGGAGTGAGTTCGGCGCAAAAACTCCACGGGTGGCGTAGCCGGAGTTGGAATGATGGTACTACCTTAAAGTCACAAACAATCTTTCAGTGGCCATGATGGGGGTTGTATTGAAATTGGTCCATTGTTTTTCAAGAAATGGCTCAATTTTTGATAAAATGTAATCAAAAGTATTAATTGACATTCTCGTATAATCAAAAAATGTCCGTCCGTCTTGCCGTAACTCATCATACAAATGGTGAAATTCTCCAAACGTTTTTCTGGACAAATTTATTTCGTGAATTCCTGTTTTTTCTTTATTTTCATTTAATTTTATCTTTAGAAAAAGGTTTTCATTTAGAAAAAATTCCTCATCTGAAAACGAATCCATTTTAGTTGTCATTGCATCGCAATCGTCTTCCACTACGTACACTCGCCAGCTTGCCCGCAAAGCAAGCAATTCGTCTTCGGCTTCGTCTTCACCTTCGTCTTCGGCTTCGCTTCCACTCTGTTTGCAACCTTAATTTTATATAATTTACAAAAACGAGGAAAATTCGAGTTTTTCGAGTAATCAAAAATTCGAGCTTTTTAATTAGGTTTCTTAGAAAATTTTTGAGTATGCGCTTTTGTAGTTTGAAGTAGCTAAGTCTCAATGTTGATTTTTGGCAACTATTTGTATTTGAAGGTTTCCGATAGTATTGCGTTAGTGGCTACCATTCATCGATACTGGTTTCAAATTGAAACTATCGATTCTATCGATAGTGCCATCGATAGTTTTGCAGCTCTAGTTCCTTGTAGAAAGTTGTATATAACCCTTTGGCTACAGCGGCCAACAACACATACCGGTTAGAAAAAAACAAGCTGGCAAGCGCAAGCTCAACGCTCCTATGTAGGTATGGCACTCAGTACGGCAATCATACCAACTACGAGTACATATGTATGTATACTTGAAAATAGATAATTGCGTCTCGGTCAAGTTTATAGCACTTTTCTTTCTGTGTGCAACTCAAACCGACCGCCGTGCCTATTCATACCAAAACTAATTTCGCGGAACCCCGGTGAATTTTCTACGGAACCCTTGGGTTCCGCGGAACACACTTTAAGAACCTCTGCTGTATACCACCTCAACATAAGTAATAATAGGTAAGATTAATTGAAGCTGCCTTATATTTCTTAATAACCCTAAGTTGGTAACTTTATCAATTAATTTCAGGGGATTGGTTTTAAGATAAACTGAAAGAATACTGCTAAAAAGGAATTTTGTCTTAAAAACAGGTAGAACATATGACTTCGCAGGGTTAAGGCAAAGGCCGTTGAGAGCAGCCCAATGCGAGATAGATGATAAGCCCATATTCAAATCAAATGTGATTCTGTCCAAATCCTTTGAAGGACCCGATAATCATGAATATGTCATTTGTGAAAGCACTAAAGAACAAGGGGCCCAAAATAGATCCCTGAGGAACACCGCGTGTTACGGATTTAGTTCCAGAGGTAGTGATGTTCCGATACGAGTACATATGAGTAAATACTCGAGTACCTCTACCAAGTAGCGAGTATTTTTAGTACTTCCATACATGTGACCAAGTACTTGGTGGGTATCGAGTACATTGTGCAAGTATTTACTCGGTCGAAGAATTTATGCAACCATAGTCAAATTAGTAAAGTTGCCACAAGTTGGATATATGAAGTTTGACACATATCCCATGTGCTGAAGCTTTATGGTATTTCATACATTACGCAGGAAAAATACGTATATACATATTTATGCTAAAAATAAGCATATATTTTCATATTCACAAAGCCATTTCTGAATTAAATTAGAATATGTATTTACCTATAAGTATGTATATATTAAAAATAAGCATATATTTTCATATTAAAAAGCATTTTTGCCTTAAATTATAACTTTGTTTATTTAAAAAAGATTTCAAAACTGTTTTGAAATATTTCGTCCGAGTACTTTCGAGTACAAGCAGAATCGAGTATTTTCTAGCGATACTTTGAGAAGCATCGAGTACCCCCTTCGATGCTCTAAAATGAGTACTGGTATCGAGTACATGGTGGTATCGGACGAACACTATCCAGAGGTTACTGAACCAACCTTCAAACGCTGGATTCTACCTGTCAGGTAGCTTTTCATAAGCGATAGTGCAGTTTTACCGATTCCGAAATAAAATGAAAGTTTAAGAGTGTGAGATCTACGGATTCAAATGCTTTGGAAAAGTTAATTAGGCACAGGAGGGAAATATCACCATTATCAAAGGGAATTCGGAAATCGTTCAGAATGTTTACTATCATGTTCTTTTCGGACATATGTGACATGATTTGCTCAGACATTAGGGACTCAAACACTTTTGACAAGGCAGGCAAAACACTAATTGGACGGAAATCACAAGGTGAGCAACCACGTTTGTTTTTACCAACTGGACAAATAGAAGCGGCTTTCCATAACTTTGGCAAACAAGATGTGGTAAAACAGTGGTTAATGATGTGTGTCAGTCGACTTATGATGAATGGCATAACTAACTTAATAAATCGAATTGGCAGACCATCCTCGCCAACCGCTTTGGAGTTAATTTTGAGAATACATCTAGCCACATCACCTTCATATACAGAGGAAAATTCAAATTCGAATACGTAGTCGAAGTAGGATTTGGGGCGAATTGTGACATACAACCGTTAGACGAGGCACTACAACGAAACACATCATTCAGACTTTCAACATCTAACATACACTCAGATCTGTCCTTGGCATGTACCTGAAGATTTTCAATATTCCGCCATAATTTACAAGAGCGGAGAGAATGATATCGAGTTTGACTGCAAAGTATTTATACTTTTCTGTCTTAACTGCCAAGGTGGCTTTATTTTTAGCTATTCAAGTTTATCATTCACGGATTCGAAATATCAACAGTTATACAATTTTACATTGTCCAGTTCACGATACAAAGCATCCAAATCAATCGATCGGAAGTCTCGATATACATACAGTTTCTCTTTGCTAACATCATTAAAATTAATATCAAGTCGTGATCAGAGACAAAAGAAATTTGGTTAAATTTTAATACAGAAGAACGATTAGAAACAATAAAATAGTCAAGAAGACTGGCACTAGAATTATTAGAGCACCTAGTTGGCACTGAGATGTTAACAGCTGAAAGACCTAAGCTTGCAACATTATCAAGCAACGAAGAACATAATGAATCACCAGAAAGGAGATTGTTATTATTAAAGTCACCACAAAGTATAATATTCTCGTACTAGACAGCAATATTAGACAACTTATCAAATAAAGGACTTATACAGACAAATTTATTAGGGTTATACGCGCATGAAACATGCTTATTGATTTCTTAATTAATATATATTCTAAAACTAAGATGAAAAAGCTTCTGCTTTCAATTTAAAATGAAACTCCTCTTAATTTTATTAAAAGCTTTTTGAATTAATTAAAAAAGTTTTATTCTTAATGTGGCACGTCATTCATACTAACTAGTACTATTCATGAAACGTCGCAAAGTGGAATTTTTGGCGAAATGGCAACGTTGTGAACAAAGCAGTATGAATGACCTATAGTAACTCCAATTGCAAATATCAAGTTTTTTCAAATCCTGCGCATAAGTGAAAAATAAAAGATTTTATAATTATATTTCGAAACAGCCGTAACTGATAAACTTTTTCTTTAAGTATTTGAGGACAATAAAAAAATGTGTTCCGCGAGTGTTGCAAAAAAGTTTTCATACAAAAGTAATCATCGGTGTCACAAGGTGTTAAATTTTGCAACAAACGCGACAGTTCCAACAATTTTGCTACCTTTCATGAATCCCAATATTATTTCATAGAAGAGTGTATGTAGTGAAAACTCCGTAGGCGAATTAATAGAGTTGCCTTTTAGTAGTCCGTGTTCGATGCCAGGTCAATTCAGTTATTTCCTTTTTTTTGTAATTTGTAAAACATAATTGAAAAATATAGCAAAAATTTTATGTACTTAATGTTATAGATAAGCCTAAGTTTATAAAAATCTATTAATATTATTAATTAACCAGCAAATACCCGGTGTAGTTTGATACCTCACGGTGCTCTTGAACCAAATTCAACTGAGTCGGTCTGGAACGACGGAATTTCCCATTAGACTAGTTTGAGGGGCGTTACCAAGTAAAAATATACGAAGTTTGAAGCATGTGCCGATTTCAAAAACTGTCACTTTTTCGATTTTAAGCCGAAATTTTCGCATTTATAGTATAAATAAGACTTTATATTAATAATTTTTTAAATACAACAATTTTTATGAGCGNTTTCCACTATTTCACTTTGCTAAGCCAACTACAATCAAGCGCAGCTATTCCGCTGCAATTCACTTGATCATGTGGTTGTTGGTTTTGTTGGGTTTTGTTAATCTTTCTATTATTAGAATTTTTAACTTTTAGGTGTGCTCGTCCTTAAGTTATTTGCTTTTGTTATTTTTATGGCCTTATAACAATTATATTCAAAAATTTTTATGAGCTCGAGGCCGTATTAAATGCAAACTTATTGTGGAAAAGCACCATTTTTTCAAATTATTCTCTATGCAGTTTCTTTATAAATGTTAAAAATTATATCTAGTTTGAAAAACTAAAACCTCGCTATTATAATTTCCATTCGTACTGTCATCAGGTTTGTATCTTGAGAATAGAAATTGCTGCATCTTTTAGGCGCATCAATATTACATAGTTACATCTCGAGCCAATAAAAGGGAGGTAATAAAAATAATGCAGCTGATGCGCATTTCGGGTAAAGTATCTTAAATGTGCGCTTAAGCATAAAGGCAGCAAAGCAAAATATACTGTACACACTGTGGGGAATTTCGTAGTCGCCTACAACATTAGCTAACTTTTGGTCCACTTATAACGGTTAATTTGACTGGTTTCAAGTTGGTTTCTTTATTGCAAGCGGAAACACGTACGTTCGAGAAAAGCCGTTAAATAAAAAAAAACCCATTTAGTAGCAACAGTTTTCGCGAGTGCACTGTACAAGTCAGTTAATATTATTTAAAAAAAAATTTACTTTAAACACTTATTATTCTATAGGTATTATTTTAATAGTTATTTTTTTCATTTAATAATATAAACTTCTATTATCGTAAATTTTTTTGTGTGTCTGTACTCACACTTACATATGTATGTATAATATTTTATATAAACATGTACAAGGCCGTATAAAGAAAATCGGGGTCCGGTACTAAATATGGGTCGGGCCCTTCTCTAACCCTACAAGAAATGTAAGTATTTAAACGAATTTCCAACGTTATTACTACATACTTGTTCAGTACTTTTGTAAAATACCAAGTATTCTTACCTCTATTTTCGTAGTATGTGGATAATATTTTTATAGAAAACTTCGTCTAAAGGGAGTTTTTTTTTATATTATACTATTGTATAGGTCAATAGTCTTTATTGTTTTAGTCAAATGCATTACTTTAAGCTCAGACGGACTGTATGCAAGAAACTCGACTTCTTTTGATTTTTGATTTTTGTCAATAACCTCCAATCTCATGAACGCATAGATTCCCTGTGGGGAAAATCTCTAGTTCTGAACTGGTGCGCTTCTATTACATTTATGCCCAGAACTGGTTCGCGATAAATCTCTTTTGCATGCAAACAACTGGCGAATTTAACATGGCGATGTCCTAGAAAGTGTCAATTGCCCCCCGCTGCATCCCTTTTTCGATAGTTCCGAACTAGTCCTAAACCGAACCAGTTCTAAAATCGACAGACGAAAAAAAATCTATTCTATTGACTGTAGCTGACCTTGCAGAGGTGCTCGCTGTTATTGTTTACATTCCAGATGGTCCCAAGATGTTAAAATGAACAGAAACTTTTGTTGTGTATAATCAAACTATGAAAAAGCATCTGCGAAGTGCAGATTGAAAGTGCATTTGAACGAAAAAGCCGCCAACACATATCTATGTATAGTAAACTAGCCGCCGCTGCATCCCTTTTTCGATAGTTCCGAACAAATTCTAAATTCGTCACCTATCAGCGGTACTGCCAGCTAAAAACGTGAAATTCGAAGTTCTTAATCAGCTGCTTTGACAGAAACAAATCAAAATAAATATAATCGAAAGTAATAATGAAATTAAAAAGAAATTAGTTTAATCGTTACTTGAAAAGACTTTTCCTTAATTAAGTAAAATACAAAGGATTCAGTGGCCGGTGTACTTTTGTCAGAGGAGTAAGGACAGGTAACAGTTGCATTATTATACAAAGGAGATTGCTACGAGATTGTTCTGATCCATTGATAGATATTGTCCCGCTTTAATTCTTGCAACGCTTTCCCAAAATTCCACCACATCCTCTTTAGATCCTTTTACAAAGCCTCGAGCAATGTCCGGCCCTTCGCTCAAGCATTCCGCTAGATTTTGGCATTGCGAGCGATTTGTTGTGATCCTCGACCTGATAGTTTTGTAAACATATAATAATAAATTGCTTTTCTGTTCACACTTCAACTTAAATACATATTTTTGTGCGCTTTATTTTATTGATATTTTAAAACAATTCTGTTTCCCTTCGACACGAGTTGCTATTCGTACAAAATTTCCGACAAATACATAAAAATGACAGCTACGTAGGATTCAGAAGATGGCGTACGAATTTCGAAATTACGATACGACAACGCGGATTTCAGCATACCAATTTTACGATTCGTATTTAGCAAAATCGAATCTACGAAGGATTACAGCATAGGGGTGTTAATGTACATATATAATCACGAAGAAAAAAATATTTCCATTAATTGGATGTAAGTCCGATGAATTGATTTATGCAAAAAAATTACCCAAAATTTTTTGTTTTAGTTGATCGCATTTTAGATCTAGGTGTGCGATATGTTTCATATAAGGCCAGATTGGGGGTTGTTTTGACTAGCACATTTGCTTTACCACATTTGCATGTGCACCTAGACATGCGCTTTCGCATTTATTGGAATTTATAATAGCTATGTGAATATTAAGTAATCAAATTTATCAACTTAACAAAATCGTATAATTTTTATCTTCCAACTATATTTAAGGATAAATCCCGCCCGCGGGATACAACCGACCCCATAGTCGGGCCTGCACATACATATATATATATACAATATACTAGTATATATGTCACTTGGCACGATTTTGAACTTCGGGTATTCTGATTCGGACAACCTCCACAAAAATATTTTAGGCTGTAAGCCTTCTTGAATCTCTTTCTTTTAACAGCCATACTACAATATTTACTTAATCTTATGAATTTACTTAAAATGCAATTTGCAAACAGCTGGCGGCTCTATAATTTTTTTTCTTTCAATATTTTAAGTTAGTCCTCTAGCAGTACGTCGATGAAAACTGCATTCAATTTCATGCATTAGTGAGTGTTGCGTGTACAAACATACTGGCAGACAGACAAAAATTCTAAAAATTGTTAATTTGGCTTCTATTGCTCTAAGAACGACCCCATATTAATTTTTCTTTAATATCTATAATGTACAAACATCGGCCTATATATATAATATGAAAAAACCGTAGAGATAAACATTAATAGAGTGAAAGCAAACAAAAAAAGTCACATCACCTTAATTCGGTGTTTTGCTATAGCTCACGGAAATAAAGGCTCGTCCACATACAACCTTGGCGTTGCGTTAGCGCTGGCGTCGCTTTGACAGCAGCGCAAGTAACACTCATGCTTGCTACAATGGCCCCTTAGCAGCCTTTGGTAACTAAACTAACATAGTAGCGGCAGAGAAATCAAAATTTTATATCAATAATTGCATTGATAACTATATTTCTTGCCCGCATTTGTTTAAAAGAAAAATTATTTCACATAGTTTTGATTATTTGGAATAGCTGACGAACGACGCACGCGAAAAGTTGAGAGTTGGCCATCTTTCTGTGTTGCTTTTGCGTTGGTGTTGCCCAACTTTGGTTATGTGGAGACTTTCATATAAATGCATATATTCATAGTCAGCTGTCGAAGCGAGGCCAATGCCAACGCAACGCCAAAGTTGTATTTAAACCAGCCTTAACGAAGAATCGCTGAGTTGTAGTTGCCTCTATTTAGTTGTACCAAAGCTAATTTAATAAGGTGGTGTTACCGGCGATTCTGATTTTTTCGCCGTGGAGAACATTACGTCAAAATGATGTGTTTGTTGCAATTCATACCAATGACAGTATGAATATCTGCGTATAATTTTTTAGTGCAATTTTTTTACTTATTGTTTTATATGAAATTAAGTGGCAACGCTATTACAGTGAATTAATATCTTTATTTGCACATCTGGCAACTATTCTTGCTAGAACGTTCTCTTATTCTTTTTTTGCATTGTTTCTCACACTTTTCTTTGTAATGTACTATTCATTTCATATTCATGATTAATTAAAATAAACATTCATATTTAAAAGTGGTGTCAAAAGTTGGATTTAAAAGATGAGTCTTACACCGGAGGATCGTAAGACAGTAATGGATGCGCTAGCAGGCGCGATTCAAGTAGCTGTGACGGAGACTTCACAGAATGCTGCGGCGAATGCAAATGCAATTCATCCAGTGTTAACCAGACCTCCACCGTTCAGTATTGCGGAATACAAATCAGAAGACAAATCTTCAGTGCAGGATTACTTCACCCGTATGGATTGGGCTTTACAGTTGAGCAAAGTGCCAGAAGAGGCACAGCACAAGTTCGTGCGTATACACAGGGGGGCAGAGCTCAACGCGGCGCTAAAAATTCTTGTTAGCCCGAAAGCACCGGACTCGCTCAACTACAGCGAAATAAAAGCCGTTTTGATTAGCCACTTTGATGGCTCGCGAAATAAGTATGCGGAAAGTATCAAATCTCGACAAATTAAGCAGCAGAAAGGAGAGTCGATTTCAGAGTTTGCACTTCGTTTGAAAAGTGGCGCCGCTTACTGTGAATATGGCGAATTCTTAGATAGGATGCTGGTGGAGCAGTTGTTGTATGGCGTGGAATCACGCACTATTTGTGATGAGGTGATAACGAAAAAACCAAGGGCCAAATTCTGCACCCCGTCGGAAAAAGTCCCGATTTCCGAATTACGTTCCGAAGAAAAAATTATTTGTATTCCCTTCGCCGACGGAGATGTATAAGTGGTTCGAATTTTCGAAGTTAGTTGTCATTCACATCTTTCATGTGGCGGCTTATTTTGAAATAGAAAGCAGTTGGCAAGAATTTATCATTTTAAGAAAAAGGCAGACAACAAACAATAAAAAAAAACGAAAAATAATGGAATCCATTGCTGGCGGTCTTTTGTTAATCGAAGAAGATGAATATGCGAGAAGTAACGCAGAAAATATAAAACGACGACAACTTAGAGACGCCTGCGATCCCTTTCAATTGAATGTTAAGGCGTAAGTATAAGATAGGTATGAAGATTTAAAAATTACAACAAATTTTCTTTCAGATTTAAAAAGAACTTTCGAATAAACAAAGATTCGTTTAAATATTTGCTTGAAATTTTGGATGAAGAATTCGGTGGCCCGACAAAGAGTTCATCAATAACGAGCCTCAGCCGCTTGGTAGCTTGAGGTTTTTTGCGGAGGGAGGCTATCAACACGAAGTTGGTAAGGACTATGATGTCGGAATGACGCAGCCCACAGTATCGAAGACAATATCGCTGCTATTAAACGTTTTTGAACGGAAGCTTTGCCCAATCTGGATCAATTTTATTATGGACGAGTCAGACGTAGTAGAAGCAAAACAAGATTTTTACCCGAAGGCAATGTTTCCAGGAGTAGTAATGTGTGTTGACGGTACTCATGTTAAATTAACAGCACCTTCCTCTAAAGCGTTTCTCTTTTTCAACCGAAAAGGCTGGTATAGTCTTAATGTAATGATAGTAAGTTTAATATAAATATGAATGTATATACAAAGTAGATATGTACATATGTATGTAACTTTTATACATTTTTGAACGGAACGTTATCATTTATTTTAGATATGCGACCATAAGTTGAGAATAAGAGCAGTAGATGCACGGTATCCAGGATATAATCATGATAGCCACATTTGGAAGTTAAGTAGTGCCAGGAAGCATTTTGAACGGCAAAATAGAGAAGGAAATACAAACATGTGGCTTATTGGTAGTAAAAAGCTGCACCATGTGTCATATAAATAAATATTAACAACTATTATTCTAGGCGATGCTGGCTACCCTCCCGAGCCTTGGCTTATGACGCCTTATAGAAATGCAGCTGCAGGGTCGCCAGAAAGAATTTTCAATGAAAATCATTCAAAAACACGAAGTGTGGTTGAAAGAACAATTGGTGTGTGGAAAAGCCGATTCCGATATGTTTTGGGTGAACGAGCTTTAAATTATGCTTGTCTAAAGGCCTGCCAAATTGTAAAGGTAGCTTGTGCTCTCCACAACATATGTATTCACTTCCGCAAGCTACACGGGTCATAAGGTTAACTGCATTGGGCGGATTGTAGTAACCCCGACAGTGGAGACAACTTCACGACGACTAAATGCGGATGTCGTCCAGGGAGATTGCGATACACTTTGCGGCAGAGAATGGATCTCGAAATTTGCAAGAGAAATACATTTTACTGAATTGTTTTCGTCATCCAGTTAGATCAATTCCATAAATCCGATCACCCTTAGACTGTCGGTGAACCAACAGGAGCGGCTTCAACATCTCATTAAACATTTTGAGGAAGTTTTCAGTATGACAGCTGGAAAGTTGAGAGGGCCACCTGCGCAAGTAAAGCTCCAAGCGGGAGCAACACCAATTTTTGCGCGGCCACGCGAGATACCAATGGCACTGAGATGTGCATATGCCAAGGAAATAGATCGTAAAATTCAGTCAGGCTTCTACAAAAGAGTGGAGCATACAGAATGGGCCTCAACCACACATGTAGTTGCAAAAAAGAATGGAGGCATTCGCATCACCGGCAATTATATGCCCACGGTTAACCCCAGGATGATCATTGACGAGCATCCGATTCCAAAAGCAGAAGATTTGTTTAAAAAAAATGAAAAATGCTACTATATGCTGTCACTTGGATGTAACCGATGCATATACGCACCTGACAATTGATGATGAATTCGCGCACGTATTAACATTAAACACGTAACGCATGGATTAGTACGACCAACTCGTGCGGTGTATGGGGCAGCGAATATTCCCGCTATATGGCAAAGAAAAATGGAGGCAGTTCTACATGGAGTGCCAAACGTGTTGAATTTCTTTGATGATATTTTGGTGTTTGCTGAAAATTTTGAGGAGCTGCTGAGGGTGTTGGAAACAACGCTAAATCGCATTAAATCGGACGGTCTGCATTTGAATAAGTCGAAGTGTGTTTTTGCGAGTCCATCAGTAGAGCTTCTGGGACATCGCATCGACGCGAAAGGCGTGCATAAATCCGAAAAACACATTGAAGCGATAATGAACGCCCCGAAGCCGACGACATTCGAACAGCTCCAACTGTTGTTAGGGAAAGCCACGTATTATAGCGCATTTATTCCGGATTTGGCGACGAGCGCGCTGTCATTACGATACATGCTGAAAAGAGACGTATTTTGCTGGATCAAAGAGGCAAATGCAGCATTTTCTCGTCTAAAACAGACGCTGGTTTCACCTCAAGTTCTAATGCCATACGACCCAGCACTACTGGTACTGCTTACAACTGACTGAATGACCAATTGCATACGCAAGTCGAACGTTGAATGCCACAGAACAGCGTTACCCGCAAATAGACAAGGAGGCATTGGCAATTGTGTGGGCAGTTCAGAAATTTTTTAAGCACTTATATGCGCGCCATTGGATATTAATCACTGATCAGAAGCCGTTGTCACAAATATTACAACCTGATAAATCAATTCCAGTACTTTGTATAAGCAGAATGGCTAATTATGCAGACTTCCTGTGCAGATTCGATTTCGAAGTTGTGTACAAGAGTTCAAAGGCAAACGCTAACGCCGACTATCTTTCACGTGCCCATTGTCGACGACCGCAATCGTTGCAAATTAAGCAGATGCAGACGGCATCAATATCGAATCCAGACGAATATGACGAGTTCGACTACTTTATGATTCGCCAAATCAATCAGCTACCGTTAAGTTCAGACCGCATTGCAAGGGCGTCCAGAATAGACGAACGGCTCGGTAAAAAAGTAAAATTGCTTGAAAGCGGCCATTGCTTGAAGAGGGCAGGCTACAAGTCCCCAGAAGTCAATTACAAGCTATCATCAGGATCTTTGACGTTCGAGCATCGCGTCGTTATTCCACCAAAATATCGAGACAAGTCACTTGACAATTTACACACATCATATTTGGGAATTGTAAAGATGAAAGGGATTGCCCGCTCATTCATATACTGGCCGGGCATAGACAGCGATATCGAGAACATGGCCAACCAATGCGATTCATATACAAGACAAGCAAATAGACCAGAAAAAAGTAGAGATCACCATTGGGAATATCCCAAAGGACCATGGGAGCCATCCATATCGACTATGTGGGGCCGTTCGAAGGAGCGATGTTGCTGATAATCTCTGATGCATATAGTAAGAGGTTTCGAGCCAAATCAAAATGTTTACTTCTTGTCTGGAAATCCGAGGATGTGTAAGTGGCTCAGAGGAATAATAAATGCTCGTCTAGGGGATCTTCACTATGAAATACTCTTCAACGGAAAAAGGGTAAAACGGCATGTAGATCAAATACGAAGGGGCTCCGTTGGGCTTGAGAGAACATCGCCTGGAGTTGATTATTGTAAACCCAGGGTTTCAACTAAATACTACGACAGCGAAGTAGCTGCCTCAAATAAAGCAGATCTCAGCAAATCAGCCGCAACCGCTGGCTGCTGAGTCAGCGCAAAACACATCATTGGGATCCGAAGAAGATTTTGAAGGCTTCGCTACGCCCAACATTACAATGACGCCGGGCTTTACACCCACACCGCATATAACACCGGAAATAATTCCGGAGTCAAGCGAGGTTCCTTCAGCTCCACGACGATCCACCAGACAGAGGAAGGCTACAGTCCCATCCTCACCGTAACTCGTGCAGAGGAAGGAAAAATGTTATAATATATGAAATTAAGGGGCAACGCTATTACACTGAATTAATATCTTTATTTGCACATCTGGCAACTATTGTTGCTAGAACGTTCTCTTATTTTTTTTGCATTGTTTCTCACGCTTTTCTTTGTAATGTGCTATTCATTTCATATTCATGATTAATAAAAATAAAAATTCATATTTAAAGCTATACACGGCCAACACCACCTTATTAAATTCGCCTTGAGTTGTACAGTGTCCTGCAACTGTGTATAAAATTTTGATTCACGGAACAGATGTGATCAAAAATTCACTTCTTGGGACAGGGAAACTTTCTGAAGAGGCAGTCGAAGCGAATAATAAAAATATAAAGCCAATGACATACAAGAAAAACTACGCGAAAAATAGTAAACTGAGATTTAATGACAAAGACTAAAACTTCGATGTTAACCCAACATATGACAGATTTATTACTGCTCTAATACAAACCAGGACTCCTTTGTTCTCTTTTTAATAAACTTACATTAAAAAAACCTAAAATAATTGATTTCGTTTTTATCAGGCGTAATTTAGAGTTTATGTTCCGGAGCTATTGACTTCAGGAGAACAGACAGCTTTGATCTTTAACTCTTAGAATCTGCTTTACGAGTCCAACTGCGAGCTCATGTACTCGTTTCTGTATGCTTTCACCGAAGCCTTTTATAAGACAAATTTAAGAAAAATCTTTGCGTTAGCGGTAGGCGTGTTATACAACATATTAGCTTCGAATTTACCTGAAAGGTGACTCTTGTAGTGGAACACTAATGTGCAAAATTTGGTTTAGATAGGTTCATCCGTTTCTGAGAAATTTAATTTTGTTCACCTCTCCCTACAAAGGCGACCACTGTGCACTGGTACCACGGAATGGTAGTATGCAACTCAGACCACTCGGCCACAGCGGCCGCTAATAGTTCTGTTAAACTTGTGGCCAACTATCTAAAAGGAAGAACTCAACTCAAAGAGTAAATGAATAAAGCACTAGGTCTCAGTAAATATCTTTGTGACAAGTTCAAACGACCAGTGCCACACAGACATCACAGCCTTATTGTCCCTAAATATACCTCACTGACTTCATCCATCATGACAAATGTCAGCTTTTTGAGGTACATAGGCAGTTTGGGTACTTAAAAGAACCCGCCCAAGTACCTCGATGCGGGTAATTAAGCGAACATAATTATTGATGTAGTTACATCTTTTTGTTAATTTGCATAAATATGTAAATCCTTGAATAAAACATTATCATTTAATGAAGTATACGTATTTATTTAAGATTTTTCAATTAAAATACAGTTCATTCCCTAAAAAATACCATATGAACCTAAACTTAAGATTTTATAGAACACTTAAAGAAAAAATTCATCTAAATTAAAAATTACTTAAGCGGGTTT
>NW_016159168.1:0-12247 GCF_001687245.7 Rhagoletis zephyria
TATTGGTAACCATACAAACCTATTCAAATATCGTCGCCTGGATGGAAAATTACCGGAAGCGTCATTTTGACAATTTATGGTTTTTGGATATCTTCTTTAGTTTCCGACTAATTGACTAAAATTTTTTCGGTTATTTGGTACAAATTGCGTTAGTATTGCTGTCGTACTAAACTAATCAAGATCTTTCAAATAGAGTTATCTGTTCTTCTTTAGTTTCCGACATATTCAGCTTTATCATGAGTTTCATTTTCTAGAACCGAAAAAATTGTTGGCGAGATTTTGTTCGGGCGAAACTCACGATTAGGCTGATTAGTAAAAAGTATGGTTAATTTATAAAAATTGTTATCACATTTTGGCGTATATCACTAAAACTGACTGCAAATTTTTTGACAAATGTCGTATGCGACAAAATTTTATTAAACTCATAAATGGTTGACACTAAACTAAAAAAATAAGATAATTTAAGAATTTCATGAACTAGTACATAGCATTCTCCGACACTTTGGAGAAAATCACATAAATTATAATTGTCATTATTTTCGCAGTTGGAGTATATGCCATACGAGTAACAGGTATATACATACAAGGATACCTAAATTAGCGCGTTGAACTTGTATATTTATCTCTCTCCAACGCATTAATTCTATATACGTCAGTACCAACGCCTGACAAAGTTATGTCTAAATTTAATAATGGCTCTATGACAAAATATTCATGGAATGTATTCGTAGATTGTTATTTACTTCATTTCATACATTAGCATTGATGTTTTGTTGTTCATACATTAGTATTGATGTTTTTTACTAAATACCAGGAATAAATATTTAATAAAAAACTATTTCATTTAAGCTTAACCAACTTTTAGTTGCTCGGAGCTAATTTTGGAACGCTTCACGAAATATTTTCATAGACAGTAAATGCAACCCTGGGTGCATCATTAACGAGCTGAAAAACCAAACAAATAAAAAAATTCCATCTGAACCAATATTCCCAAAAATTATAAAGCAAAACAAAAACCATTTTTTCCATTTTATGCACTGTTATTTTTATTATTGCAACACAATTTCGCAGCTCTTCAAACATTTTCCACATTATGCTTTTAGGGCTAGTAGTTTCCGACCCCATTTGCTCGTTTTTTTTTTCAATTCTGAATTTAGGCTAGGCTTCATGGGAACTTACTGTGGGTGCAAACAGACCACATTTTGTAAACTGAATTGTGATATTTAATTCTATTTTATAATGAAAAATTAATTTAATGTGCAATTTTTTAAGTTTACTAGATGTAAGACAACTTTTAATTTTCTTTATATATTGCATGCTTTAGTTTTAATTCTGTTTAAGTTAAGTTGTAAAGGTGAAAATAGGCCTCCTGGGCAACCGAGCACATTAAAAAAATCGGTAACGCGCGTAAAAGCATACCTCACAAGTGGTGTGGAAAATGCAAGAATAAATATAAATGGAATAATTTTCGAAATTATGAAATGGTTATTGGTATTTTCCATCTCAAAGGGGATGATTAATTTGAACGTTATTTAAGCTGCCTTTCCACGGTCGATTTTTGTCGTTTAACCAAAATCTACCCGTGTAAATTGCAATTCAACCGTAAAATGTAAGCGTTTTGGCTAGTCGATATCTTAAGTAAATTATCCAGTCGACAGAAATCGACCCGTGAAAAGGCAACTTCAGGAATTTTTTAATTTTCTTTTTTTTTTTTTGCTTGGGCGTCTTTTGAAGATGTGCCAAATTATATTGTCGACTTAAATACAAAACAACAATTTCTTTAAGCCATCTTGTGCAGCAATTTGTTGATCTTATCCTCACGGCTACCGAAATCACCAACCTCAACGTAGTGATTAGCCTTCTTGCGCCAGCCTCGGGTTGATGTGTTGAGCTTGAATAGCAACAGGAAGTTGGGGGCTTTCTTGAAGTGAAGTGAATCAACGCACTGAATTTCGTGCGCTTCGCGAAATTTGCGTTCGATCACAAAGCAGAGATTGGGACACGCTTGACCATTCCACGTTTGTACATCAATTCACAAACTGATTTAAGATTTCGATAACCCCATATAGGGGGTTCGGCATACGTAGCATATTAATGGTTGCCTTGCTCAATTTGATGAACACACCGTTTTAATGTGGCGAAGACAGAACTGTAAAACTACGCACTTTTTGTGCAACTTTGTTGATACCGCGGATGCGGATCACAAAAGCCAATTTCGATTTTTCAGGCCCGTCGAATTGGCCGCATTTCTTTGCCACACAGCGCTTCTCCATCTCACGGCGTCCATCACGGAGTTTTCTTGTTTGATATTTCTCAGCATGCACCAAGTTTTCACATTTACGGAGTGCAATCACAGCAGAGCGCTTTAGTTTACGTTTGATCAGGGTAACAATTTGCTGACCTGCTCTTGCAGAACTGCAGCTTCGGCTCGGGGACAGGAGGCAGCTTCCTGGAAGGTTGTCTGCCCTTTGCTTGCGGTTTCTTACCGGCCGTGATGGCAGTCATCTTAACTTGTTACTTCGCACGTTGAAAAGGCGAAAAAAAAGTTCGCCAAATGTTTGGAGCACATCGTAAATGAGCCACTCGATTTATAACATTTCTATAAACAATTTAATTAAATACTTTTTATACATATATATGCTGCAACCATGCACTTACTTTCCCAAATTCCATCCTGCTTATCGGCATAATTTTCCAAATATGCCTGCTACTTCATTACTAATTACTCAATTTTCCAACTGCGCCTTCTTTGTTGGCTCGACATATCCTAAAAAGACAAATTTACATTAAACAATAGAAATCGCAAAAATTAGCAAATAAAATACTCGCTTTGTTTTGTTTTGTTGTCAAATTTCTGAGAAATGTGAATTCACCACGATGCGATACAGAAAGAACAAGGACCAGGGATGTAATTTTAAGTAAATCAGTGGCAAGGCGCAGAGCGTTCGGGGCAGCAATATTAATTTGTATCAAATATAACATTAAACGGTGGTTCTAATACATTTTTTGATATTATTAACTAGAGTACATACATTATATGGTATTTCTTTCAAAATTAATGTACTATATGAACTTTTTTTTTCAAATATTTCTTAAGTTTCTTTCATGAGTGATGAAAAGCAACCATGCGTGTAAGAAATTGTGTGCTACCTAAAATTTTACCTTTGGAAACTTTATCCCCATAAAGGACTTCACCACAGTTTTTTTACTGGATATACTGAGTGCTGTGCGATGAAGATCATAAAAGTGGGGTTGTATGATGATTGTAATGTATTTTTAGCACCCTCTTCACCCTGAGAACTGCTTTACCTCTTGCGAAGCACTTGCTGGCTCTTTGACTGCTTTAAGAGCCAAAAATCTGCCCATCCCTGGTCTATTATATTGTTAAATACATGGTCCTCCACAGCCGAAAATTTTCTAGTGGGGATGTTTTCATTGTGCCAAATTAAAAAAAGTGTGCGTTTGGAAACATTCATTGTGCCTAAAAAATTAATTACCCAATTACATTGCGCGAACTGGCACGATTCACAACAACAATAATCCAAATTAATAAACCAAAAAAGGATTAAACCGAACACGATCGAACGCCAAAAGTTGCACTCCATGAAAAAATAGCATATAACACTTTAAATGCCCTATCACAAATGCCAACTTCTACAATTCACTACTACTAAACTAGATACAAACAGGTCACAGACATTTATTTTTTAGTTAATAAATACCTTTGTCTTTCAACTACAACTTTTAGGCTCTAAATTGATAAACAATTGACTTAAGCTGAAATTAGTCAAGAACGTAAACCTACCGGTACGTAAACCCGAGTCAGCTGACACGATCTGTCTTACCAAAGCGCCATGTAAATGAAAACTCAACACCGCAGAATTTTTCTGTAGTTGTAGCCCGTAGCGCAGAAATCTGCGGAATTTAGATTTTTCCGTGTCAGCTGATTTCTCCTTCTTTAGATGGTTGCCACTTCGTCAGTTTTACAGATGGTAAAAAAGATATAAGTTCCTATTCAAAATATGTTTAAAATATTTGAAATTTACTATTGAATAAGGTTTTTGTTGAAAACTAAGTAGTTTATATTTAGCTAAAATCTATTATAGCACGAAAAATTGTAGTTGAAAGGGTAAGTTTATGAAAAGGCATTGTTGAGTGGCAACAGTGTAGTAAGAAACACTGAGGGCTCCAGTAATCGACAAAATTCTGCGTATACAGACTGCGTTTAAGTATACGTTCTGCGTTCTCGACTAATTTCAGCTTTAAAGGTGACAAGAAACACGCAGGCGCCAAATTCCTTAAATGCACTTGCTGCAGCAAATGTTATGTTTGACAGCTAACAGCTGAGCGAATATTGAAAGCAAAATAAATATAATTTCTCAGAAAAGTATCGGTAATCGATACAATGCAAAACATTTAACGATTTTGAAGATTTAATTTTTGACTTAAGCGCCGCTAGATCAGTGATTTCGACTAGTGTGCATTGCTCCCATTTGCGTAAACTGTGCTTTTGGCATTTTCTTTTGAAATCGAGCTTTAACAAAAGTAAAAAAGTGATTGATTACTTAAAAAAATATATATACAATTATTTAAAAGAAATTGCAGCTTTTAGCGATAGTGAATATAAAACGGAAGGTAAGGGAAATATTACATTGTATTCACATAAAATATGCATTTACTCTTGTTAATTATTGTATTGTTTTTTGGTAAGATGAGCTGCATATTAAGAGCTGCAAAAATAACAGAAGAAATTGCGAAAAAACTAACATAAAGTTTTTTTTGACTCCCGGCGCTACCACATATGCGGGAAAAGTGGATATCCGCGTGCATGGTAACTGAAAGTGCGTTACCAAAAGTATCGTTTGTTTGTACCAGGGATGTCGCGAATGTGGAATTTTAGACATCCGCGGATGCGAATGCGGATGCGGATGTTTAAACGCTAACATCCGCGGATGCGGTTGCGAATGCGGATGTCAAGTATTTTTATACCCGAGCGCACTTGTGCACAAGGGTATTATAACTTTGTTCACATAACGGTTGTTTGTAACAGGCAAAACGAATCGAAATGGATATAGACAAATCTATACATAAATGATCAGAATGAAAAGAGAAATCGATTAAGCGGTGACTGTCTGTCTGTCCGTCCGTCCGTCCGTCTTTGCACACGATAACTCGAGTACAAATTGAGATATATTAACGAAACTTTGTATGTGTACCTCTTTTGAGCGTAGGACGGATGGTATTGAAAATAGGCAAAATCGGACGATAACCACGCCTACCTCCCATGCAACGGTAGTTTTCAGAAATACGAAAACTGCGATATTTCAGTAACTACTGAAGCTTATTCACTCAAAGTTGATATTTACAATCCTTTTTAGGCGAAAAATAAGAATGTTATAAATTTTTGGAAAATGGGCGTAGCCACGCCCACTTATGATTACATGTGTATACCTTGGGAACCGCTTCGCCAATTTCTCCCAAACTTGAGACAGTTGGCCTTCACAAAAAATACCAAACGGCTGAAAATTTAAAAAATCTGATAATACCCGTGCCCACATCCCATATAACGGTAATTCAGAGAAATACGAAAGTTTCGATAAATCAGTAAATACTGGAGCTAATTCATTCAAGATTGATGCTTATAATAATTCTTTAGCAAAAAATACGCTTATAATAAAATATTGGAAAATGGGCGTGACCAACTTATGTGTATCTCGGTAACCGTTCGATCAATGTGTACCAAACTCGGTATGATTATTGTGGTTGCTACATAAAGGCAAAACGCTGAAAGTCATCGAAATCGGACTAAAATGACGCCCACTTTTTCATAACGGTAAATTTCAGAAATGCTTGAAACTTCGATATTTCGAAATTTAAGGACGCAAATTTTACCCAAACAATCCCTTTAAAAGAAGTAACATTATTATTGAATTTTTGAAAATGGGCGAGATGCCGCCCACATATATCTATATAAGTTTATCTCATTATATCTAACTGAACGTTCTATCGAAGATGTTTGAAATAGGGGTAACCCCACCCCTGCTTACCATGTAGCGGTAGTTTTCGGAACGGTGAAAAACTATATTGAATACTTGCGCCGGGTATTTAATGTTCGGCTCCGCCTGAACTTAGACTCTTTTACTCGTTAAGAAATAATTTATGTGAGTAAATTAGGTGATTTAGTTAAATAAAAAATGTAGAGGTTAGTAATTTTTAATAATGTTTTTTTAGTACTTGAATTTTAAAATTGGAGCATTGTGTCTTATAAAAAGTTTTTAAAGGGTCGTAAATCAGGGCCGCTAAATAACTGCTCGCTCGAGGCGACAAACTTGAAAAACTTGAAACTTGACAAAAATTTTAAATCCTTTTCGATTGACGCCGCACCAATCGAGAAGACTTTCAGTTATGTTTATTGTTTTTTTTTATTGCGGTGCAATAATTCTTTTCATCTCCACAATCTAGTATCATGGCAAGATCGTTGTTTAAACACCATTGTGCTCCAAAAAATTCTTCATTAATTCATTTTTAATCCTTTCTTCTGTGACTGGCCAGATATACGTTTTATCAGTGCACTTGCACAATGTGCCAGTGACCGAAAATAACAGTTATTTTTTACCAGTTAAACTTGGCCTAATATTTTTTATTCCGATATAAAAGTTTTTTCTGGATAATAAACAAACAGCTTATCAAAATTAAACAAATTTTATATCATGTGAATGAGGCCTGAAATACCTAATATTTTTTATTCCGATATAAAAGTTTTTTCTGGATAATAAACAAACAGGTTATCAAAATTAAACAAATTTTATATCATGTGAATGAGGCCTGAAATAGCTTTTAAACAGAAATAACGAACGAAGGTTACCGCCTCTATTTATACATTTTTTATATCATTTAATACAGAAGAAATTCATATACCTGACCCAAGGTTTGTTCTATGGTAATTAATTAACATTTTTTATTGAAATATTTTTCAATGGGTGGCGTTGCTCGTTTAGACATTTCAGTTTTAAAGCTATTTAAGTCCTCTTTCATTTGATACCAAACTTGTTTAATTTGGATAAGCGGTTTGATTATTATCCGGAAAGGACTTTTAGTTGGGAATAAAAACTATTTGGCCAAGTTTAACTCGTAAAAAAAAAAATAACTGTTATTTTCGGTCCCTTCAATATTCGCATTCGCAAAAGATCCGCATTGATTAATGCGAATGCGAAAGCGAATGCGAATGTTAAAATTAATGCGGAAGCTCCGCGGATGCGATTGCGAATGCGAATATTCGCAACAACCCTGGTTTGTACATATGTACATACATATCTTAATATATAAAAATCACGTGTCACTGTGTTCGTTTACGCTAATCTCCGAAACCGCTTAACCGATTTCAATGAAATTGTGTGGGTATTGTTCCAATTTAAAAGATAGGACAGTTGTGAACCGGAGAAACATTTTTTTTCATCGAAATTTTTTCTATGCTTCTCGCATCGTGCTTATCTAATATGTAAAAATCTCATGTCACGGTGTTAGTGGTCGAACTAAAAATATATGGTAGTTATGAGAATCGGATGTAAAGTATATTTCATACCGCTAGGTGCAGGGGGCGTGGCATATCTCTGGATGTGTTCATGGAAGAGTACTAGAACTTGGTATGTACAAGCAGGGTGTCCAGATTATTTAAAAAAATAGAGCAATTTCTAAAAATCGCCAATTTTTTTTTTTAATAAAATTCATGAAATCGATTTAACAAATCTTTTATTTTAAAAATGAGATCTTGTTTTAATATAGTATTTAAAACCAAAAACGAATATAATACACTCAGAGGGTAATAATAAATAAGACAAATCACTTATATAATAGTGATGTAAAAACAATATTGGTTTCAACATATTTTGCAATAGGACTGCACAATTATTAAATTTATTAGAACTCACGCACAATCCGCCTTTAAGAGCTCGGCGCTAAAAATTAGATAAAAACCTATAATAAGGTGAGATCAGCTTTTTCTACAATTTCTTCAAAGTCACCTATAGTGTCTGAATGATTTATATTTCTGTTGTTGTCATATATTGAGCTATTCAATCTTGATAATATACTGTTTGATATTGGAAACGTTTTGCAGCAGAAACTATTTGCCTTCATATAACACTTTATTCGAACTATTGAATTAAGGCTTTCCAACCTCATCCAATTTCGAATCTTAGTTTTTGTTGAATTCATTACGGAAAAAAACGCTCTCAACAAAGCATGTGAGTGCGGCAAGGATAATAATATGAATTTGCTTATATTTCCAAACGTTTTATTTCTTCAGAGTCGGATGGAATGGTTCTGAGAAAAGTTATTCCGTGGGGAAGTTAAAATATTTAAATATTCAGTTTCCACTGCTTTTCTCTCCTTCAAAGTCAACTAGTGCTTTGGCAGGTCCCTGAAACTCGCCCTCTGGTGATTCACACACTTTTCTGGTGACAAAACCAAAGCTTTTTTAGAAGTATTTAATTGACTATGTNTATTTCTTCAGAGTCGGATGGAATGGTTCTGAGAAAAGTTATTCCGTGGGGAAGTTAAAATATTTAAATATTCAGTTTCCACTGCTTTTCTCTCCTTCAAAGTCAACTAGTGCTTTGGCAGGTCCCTGAAACTCGCCCTCTGGTGATTCACACACTTTTCTGGTGACAAAACCAAAGCTTTTTTAGAAGTATTTAATTGACTATGTAATCGTTTCAAAAATTCTTCGATTAGGGTGATTAAACATTTTTGACAGTCTTTTAATATGCTTCTTAAGTCAAGTTCATCACCCAGTTCATTGGCCTCTTCTGTAAAATTATCGTGGTAAACTAAGTTTTGTATATTTTTATAATTGGAAAAAATTTATTTGAAGGGAAAAAATCGCCAAAAATCGCCAATGGCGATTTCCTAAATTTTTACGCGCATATATCCAAAAAAAATCGCCAAATTGGCGCGAAATCTGGACACTCTGTGTACAAGATACATACATAAAATCAGTCGCGGGGTCATGAAGAAAAATTGGGGCTATTGGAAAAACGGGCGTGGCACATCCCATGGTAGATTACTCGAAAATGGTATGGAGATATGTGAAATCAATCCCATATTCCTAGAGAAAATTGGGCCTATTTGAAAAGGGGACGTGGCGCCTTTCAAACCACTGAAACTATTACGTTTCTTTATACACATGTACAATTTTGCTAGGTTATTTAAGACGGCAATGGAAATATGCCTTCTGACAACCAACAACCCGTAAAATTAGAAGATAAATGCGTCAGTGAAAATCATGAACGTGAACTGTTAAAATGTTAGACCAAAATGTTTCACTACAAAAAAATTATTTTGGGCGGGACGAAGTTCGCCGGGTCTGCTAGTGTAAATATACAAATGTATAAATGAAGACGCATGATAAAACTAATGTATGCAGGCAGATGCAAGGAGCTAAACATCATGCGTTGTCACAAAGAAGTTTATGCTTCCCTAGAATCCGAAATAAAGCAATATCCTACTTAGTTTCTTAAAGGACCAACTGCATATAATATATCATGTTAAAGATAATGCTACATTTTTGGTGTGCCTCACATTTATAGAAATTTAAATCAAGCTCTTTTAATACGAACAATCATGTAAGTATATTTACCTCGTGTGTTACAACTTACTTTTTAATGAAATAAAAATTCCCTAAAAAATATTGAAATTTCCAAAATAATTATTTGATTAGGTGACAGTGCTACTTCAACATTTTACGAAAAGTAGAAACGTCAGTAAGCACAGTTTATGTCAAAAAATTTAAAAGTGAAACTACCTTCTTTTTTTGTATCATGATGTAACGCATGATACAAATATTTAAAGGTAGTTTCACCACTTCTTCTTACCCGCCATTGCTCCCATTTGACGTAAACTGTGCTTTTGACGTTTTCTTTTAAATTGAAGCTACCATATTCTTTGAAGAAGCTAAAAAGTGTTTTTTACTTCAAAAAAATATTCCAAAATTATTTCAGGGAATATAATTTGAGCATCATTTTATAGCGAGCTATTAGTGGTTTATTTCTAAAATTAATTATAAAACGGAAGGCTTGTAAAATACTCCTATTACATTGCGTAATGCACATGGATAATCTATTTGTTTATGCAATTATTTTCATCATTATTTAGTACGATTAGCTGCATATTTCGGGATGGCCACGTACATGGTAACTTCTCCAAGGTGTTGTTTGCTTGTTCCAACCACTTTTCGGTGGAATATTTTCAGCCTCGGCACGGATGTGCCCAGTCTAAGAGAAAGGCTGCACCAGCAGCAGTAGAGCGAGTAGCTTATCTGTCTATAAACTATAACAAGGAGCTCTAATAATTTCTAAATTGTTTTACCACCCTCTAAGTTTATGCTTCCATAGTGTTCTCATTGACGATAAGCTACTTTTTAACTGTTCCTTTGTTCATATGTCCTCTAAAAAGGATCCAAATTAAAGCAACATCCTAATATCTATAATAATATCTCATGGAACACTGTATATAATGCCAAATTTTTTTTTTTGCGGTAAGGTAATTTAAGGTATTTTAAATTAATACTCACTTATTAACAGCTATGCTTATACGATGAATTAAGTAAATTTACCTTGCGTGTTGTTATTTTTTAATGCATAAAAAATTCCTTTAAAAAATAATAAAATTTCCAAAACAATAATTTGTTGAGGTGGCAGTGATACTCGAGCAATTTACGAAAAGCATAAACGTCATAAGCACAGTTTATGTCAAAAAATTTTAAAGTGAAACTACCTTCATTTTTTGTATCATGATGAACATAAAAAGTAAATCATTTGGTTTAGAATAACAGTACTTACTTTCTTATTTTATGTGTAGTAGTTTTTTTAAATATTAGTCCAAAAAAATCATAATAAATAAAGAAACCAATGCAGGTATTTAAAGCACAGAAAAAAAAATTATTAAAAGGACTATGTTCTCTTTGACGTACGTCAAAGGTCAAGTAGAAGTTGGAACTTCTATGACTGCTTATTGATAGCTCGGTTATATAGCTTAAGAAATCATATGTTTAAAGACACTTTTATCAAAGTTGACAAATATGACATTTGACCAGTTTTGCTACGCAAATACTCTCATGTGCGGCGCCCGGGTAACACGGCCACAGGCAAAAAATATTGGCTACAATTTGTCATTTCGTTTGCCAGATATACGTTTTATCGGTGCACTTGCACAACATTCGCATTCTCAAAAGCTCCGCATTGATTATTGCGAATGCGAAAGCGAATGCGAATGTTAAAATTTATGCGGAAGTTCCGCGGTTGCGATTGCGAATGCGAATATTCGCAACAACCCTGCTCTGAAGAGTGAACAGGACTTGCAAGCTCTAAAAGATGAACAATATGTAACATATTTATATGTATGATTATATATTGACAATACATAAATATATGATATATTACAAGTTCACACAATTCAAGTCATAAGAACTAATTCATATGCACTTAGCTTGGCCACGGAATGGTTTAATATTTGCTGCAGGCAAAAGCAGACATCTTAGATTGTCTGAAAAAATAAACAAGTATAACCATGAAGAAGAAGCAGAAAAAAATTACTGATTTCTTTTCAGTAGGTACATAACGCGTTTCATTCCGGTGAATGTAAGATGAGATTTATTGAAATAACTTTGGTTTAAAATGAACACCTAATTTTTTTTCATAAAAGTATTTATATTCAACAATTTTTATTGAGCTTGAAGCCGTTTTTTTAATGAAAACTTATTGTGGAAAAGCAACAATAATTTGAAAAAATGGTAGAAGTGACAGCTATTTCGGAAATCACCACATTTCCTCATCAGACTTCTTTCAGTAGGATTCGAACTGACGATCCCTCTGACTCAGCCAGTTGCCTACGCACTGTGCTAAGTTCGCCTTGTTAATTCTGGTTGCTTATTTCCACTATTTCACTTGTTAAGCCAACTACAATCAAGCGCAGCTATTCCGCAGCAATTCACTTGATCATGTGGTTGTTGGTTTTTGTTGATATTTCTATTATTAGAATGTTTAACTTTTTAGTTGTGCTCGTCCTTAAGTTATTTGTTTTTGTTATTTTATGGCCTTATAACTATTAAATTCAAAATTTTTTATTGAGCTTGAGGCCGCTTTTTTAATGAAAACTTATTGTGGAAAAGCAACAATAATTTGAAAAAATGGTAGAAGTGATAGCTATTTCGGAAATCACCACATTTCCTCATCAGACTTCTTTCAGTAGG
>NW_016159168.1:19173-34385 GCF_001687245.7 Rhagoletis zephyria
GATCGTCGGTTCGAATCCTACTGAAAGAAGTCTGATGAGGAAATGTGGTGATTTCCGAAATAGCTATCACTTCTACCATTTTTTCAAATTATTGTTGCTTTTCCACAATAAGTTTTTCATTAAAAACGGCCGCGAGCTCAATAAAAATTGTTATAAGGCCATAAAATAACAAAAAAAAACAAAAACTTAAGGACGAGCACACCTAAAATAGAATTATTAACAAAAAACCAACAAAACGAACAACCACATGATCAAGTGTAAATCGTAGCGGAATAGCTGCGCTTGATTGTGTTTTCTTAGCAAAAATTAAAAAGTGGGAAAAAAGCAACGATAATTTACAAGTCGGACTTAGCACAGTGCGTAGGCAACTGGCTGAGTCAGTGGGATCGTCGGTTCGAATCCTACTGAAAGAAGTCTGATGAGGAAATGTGGTGATTTCCGAAATAGCTATCACTTCTACCATTTTTTCAAATTATTCTTGCTTTTCCACAATAAGGTTTTCATTAAAAACGGCCTCGAGCTCAATAAAAATTTTTGAATATAATTGTTATAAGGCCATAAAATAACAAAAAAAAACAAATAACTTAAGGACGAGCACACCTAAAAGTTAAACATTCTACAAATATAATTATTAACAAAAACCCAACAAAACGAACAACCACATGATCAAGTGTAAATCGTAGCGGAATAGCTGCGCTTGATTGTGTTTTCTTAGCAAAAATGAAAAAGTGGGAAAAAAGCAACGATAATTTACAAGTCGGACTTAGCACAGTGCGTAGGCAACTGGCTGAGTCATTGGGATCGTCGGTTCGAATCCTACTGAAAGAAGTCTGATGAGGAAATGTGGTGATTTCCGAAATAGCTATCACTTCTACCATTTTTTCAAATTATTGTTGCTTTTCCACAATAAGTTTTCATTAAAAAAACGGCCTCAATAAAAACTGTTGAATATAATTGTTATAAGGCCATAAAATGCCAAAAACAAAGTATTTATATACATACTCAGTTCTTTTTTGAATAAATCTTTTAAATTTTGTTTCACAGATGTAAATATTTATCTAGAAATGCATGTATTAATTTTGACATTCGCAAAAGTAAACAATTTCGAAAATGTGAACCCGCTTGTTTTAAATTAGTTCATTTTATCGAGCGTGCACTGTATATTAAAAAGTTTTTTTATTGATGTGTATACATCTTTGGTTTCGGTAGGAGTAAAATTTGCGGAGCTGTAACGCATAGCCCAGCAGAAAATTTTGAAGGGCTAGCACGTGTATTGCAGCAGAAAATTTTTTAGTGATGTGTATATATACGGTGACGATCCGTCCTGTATTATACGGGACAGTCCTCTTTTATGACCCATTGTCCTGATAATTTATTTATTTTATACGGGACGCCAAATCTTCTATTTCTTTTAATGTCCTGTATTTGTCCTGTATTCGGAGTTTCGACGCCTTAACAGCTCATTAAAATGGAATGCCTTTAAACGAATTTTAAGTGATGTTGGTATATGATCGTAATTTTCTCCATAAACAGTAATTATTTTCTAGTCTGAATGCAGTGATTCGAATCGACCAAAATAGAAATTAGGATTCGACATTTTAGTAAGTTTTGGCTATTTTTCCTTAATTTATTTAATGTTTATTATTCACTTTATAAAAGTAAAGTTCTTTTCCTAACAAAAACAATATAATACCAAATTTCCAACATTGTGCAAAAAACTATAAAAATTAATTCTGCAATGTTTTACCGAAATTTCAAACTTTTTAATAAGAATCTTTAGAAAAAAATATGGTTTACGGTTTTGTAACTTGTTAAAATTGAGTATAATAAAGTACGAGTGAAAGTGCTGCTCATTTGCTTATCTTTCAAAAAAATTGTCGAACATACTTACTTTGTATGACAAAAAGCGTAACACCGCAAAAAAAAAAAAATATAAAAAAAATCGCCAAAAATTAATGGTAAGCCATTAAAATTGCACTTTATTATACTAAAGTTTAACGAATTTTTTTAACAAATTTTACGGGTAAAAATCTCGAGCATATTATACTATAAATTTGAGATGTTACTAAAAGGATACCGTTTCAGGGCTAATAACTACATCTAGGATCATTGAAGAAGGCTTTAAGATCTGTAAACCGTTGTGGAAAAAATTTGCAAAATTACTTTTTGTCCCGTATCCGGCTCTCATATGTTAAAATGTATAGGAGCCTTATATGCGCAGTTGGAGGATTTAAAGAACACGAGAAAATGTCTTGATTGTACAGCGTATATTCCAGAATGAAAAATTTATTCGTTTCAAATTTCTTAACAAACAGCTTTGACAAATGTGTATACAATATTGAATACAAAGTAAGATTTCCCAAAGTACATTTCTAACACTCCTCCTTAATATGTACACATTTTCCATTAAGAATATTTTAATACAATATCATACCTTTTCTAAACTTGCAATGTTTTATCTTTTGTAAGTTTTTAGTTAAAATATCTGATATCATTTCTTGAGTACAAACATAATTTAAAACTATTTCACCTGCTTAATACAAATCTCTGACAAAGTGATATTTCAAATCTATTTGCTTACTTCTTACATTATATACAGGATCTTTTACCAAAAACTGTGCACCTTTATTATCGCTATTTACTAAAGTAGGTTCAGTATCAGCGAGTCCTAATTCCTTTAAAACAGANTTTTTTTTTTTTTTTTTTTTGTGTACGTTACCGCATAACTTTGGACCACGTCACCCGATTTCGATAATTCTTTATACATCGGAAAGGCAGTGTCTCAGAGATGATCCCATACTAATCTGGTTGAGATCCGATCAGTGGATTATGAGATATATATATATATATTTTTTCTTATAAGGGAGTTGAAGTCGTTTTTTTTTTTCTAAAAATGACTTGTTTGATAATAATTCTATTTTTAGAATGCTTAACTTTTAAGTGTGCTCGTCCTTAAGTTAATTGTTTTTTTGTTTTTTTATGGCCTTATAACACCTAAAAGTTAAACCTTCTAAAAATAGAATTATTAACANAACGGTTCGAACCGCTTAACCGAACCGACCAAATTTTTCATTCGGTTCACATCCCTGGTTTAAAAGACTTCTTACGTATACAACGTCTTTTGCGGCTATTGAAAGTACCACATACTTAGCTTCCGTACTACTAAGTGCAACGACGCTCTGCTTCTTAGACTCTCACGAAAAAACTCCGCCTGCAGCAAAAAAGCACTTCTTGTATATGATCTCCTGTCACTAGCATCGGCTCCCCAATCAGCGTCAACATAACATTCAATTGGTTTACCCGTTTTGTGATAATGTATCTTCTTATCTATTGTAACCTTCAAATATCGAAATGCTTGACACCTGCTTCGTGCTCACAATGTGGATCGGTATTCCTCTGTGAAAGTTTATTTACAGAATGAAGAATGTCTGGTCTCGTTGAAATAGCCAGATACATAAGAGCACCTATCAAAGACTGATATTCACTTTGATTCACACGTCTACATTTGTTGTCAGTACAACTGACTTGAAACCCTGCACTTAATGACGTACATACTGCCTTACAATTGGACATTCCTTGTTGACTCAATAAATCTGCGATGTATTTCCTTGACAAAGGGTTATTGCACCCGTTTCCCCTTCGCGCTGAATTTCCATTCCAAGGTAATATTTTAAATAACCTACGTCAACAACATCAAATTCATTTGCTATTTTAGCATTTATTCTTTTGAATTCTTCTAACTTCGTGCCACCTATAATTAAATCATCCACGTATACTGCATAATGTTATAGTTCTCATCCTTATGCCTTGTATCGGGTGATTTTTTTGAGGTTAGGATTTTCATGCATTAGTATTTGACAGATCACGTGGGATTTCAGACATGGTGTCAAAGAGAAAGATGCTCAGTATGCTTTGACATTTCATCATGAATAGACTTACTAACGAGCAACGCTTGCAAATCATTGAATTTTATTACCAAAATCAGTGTTCGGTTCGAAATGTGTTTCGCAAACCCAATTGCTGCGAACGGCGACGAATCGACATTTCACGGTCTTCAGCAACACTCTCAGAAACAGACGCAATATTCTCTTCTGTACGCACTGTACGCATTCGTGTGGTTGGTTTAATGTCCAATAAAGTAAACTGAGTGCGAAACTTGGTCACAATCGCATTAATTGTTTGCTCACTTGGTCGATTATGTAGACCATAAATCGGACGTAAAGCGAACCGAACACTGATTTTGGTAATAAAATTCAATGATTTGCAAGCGTTGCTCGTTAGTAAGTCTATTCATGATGAAATGTCAAAGCATACTGAGCATCTTTCTCTTTGACACCATGTCTGAAATCCCACGTGATCTGTCAAATACTAATGCATGAAAATCCTAACCTCAAAAAAATCACCCGTTATAATCGCAAGGCTCGCTTACATACGGTTTGTATCGAAAAGACATAAAGCGCCTTATTTAATTTCAAAACATGATGAGGAAATTCTTTGTTAACAAACCCTTCAGGTTGATGCATATAAACAACTTCATGCAAATCGCTATTCAAATATGCTGATGATACATCCTTTTGATACAAATGTAAGTCGTACTCACACGCCAACGCCAAAACTAAACGCACCGTCGCATATCTCACCACTTGTGAAAACGTTTGAGTAAAGTTTACACCAAATCGCTGACTTTCGCTAGAAGACGACTTTTCAAACGTTGTACAGTATATTTTGCTTAGCTGCACATCCTTCTTTGCACGAAAAACTTGTGCACTTAACCGAAAAAGGCACCTAAGCGAATTTTATTTCCTACTTCAATGAGGAAGGTATCCGAATACCTACGAAACCAAATAGTGGCGGAGCACTTACCACGTAGAAATTACTGCAAGCGAAATTTTTACCGATTGGTATCTAATTATCTATATAACTACATGAATTTATAGCCATTTTCGTTGTTCTGCGAGATGAACAATATAAATAAAAAGTTGTAAAATTAGGTAATTGTAGGGCCAGTGCAGGTAAACGTAATACTCTCTTTGATAATTGGTACTAGTCGCACAATTTTTAAGGCAGGCATCGCCAATGTGCAGGTATGCTAAATGCATCTATCGGAGCCGTTTCCTTATAAATGTTAAAAAATAATGCCTCTGATGCGCATTTTGGGGTAGGTATCTTAAATGTGCACTTAAGCATAGAGGCAGCAAAGCAAAATATACTGTATACTACCATCTGCATTTCTTTTAATAACAAAAACCCATTTACAACTAACGACCTTTTCACCACGAGGTAATTCCACCAGCGACCATGTATGCTTCTTCATAAGTGCATCATACTCTTCCTGCATAGAAGCTCCCCACTGTACGGCATGTTCACCACTTAAAGCCTCTTCTACAGATTGCGGAACTGCTTCTATAAAATTCAGCAGATGTCGTTCCTTACGCGGACGACTCCGACTTTCCCACCGAGCTATTTTTGTTCTACCAGGACCATAACGCACTTGCTCTATAAGACCATTGTCATCGTTGTTCGGTTCGCTTTCAGACCACATAAACATAAATCGACTTCCTTGCTACACTCATTAACACTTAAATCAAATGACATCATATCCACAGATTTTTCGCTTCCAAAGAAAGTGTTCTCCATAAAAACTACGTCTCTACTTGTGACAACTTTATGTGTAACTGGATCCATCAAACGATACGCCTTGGAGGTGTTGGAATAACCAACCATTATTAACTCCCTTCCTTTTGGCTGAAATTTTTTCGATTGCATCTTATCACGCGTAATTGCTAACGAACCAAATGTTTTTAGATGTTTAACCGTTAGTTTATTGCCTGTGTACTCTTCGTACGGAGTCTTGTTGACTAACGTTTTTGTTGCAGCCATATTTCGTAAATAAACCGCTGTTGCCAATGCTTCCGCCCAAAAACTTTCGTCCAACTTATTGTGCACTAACATGCATCGTGCCATCTCGGCCAGTGTACGGTTAGCACGTTCGGCCACACCATATTGTTGGGGTTTATATGGAACCGCCAATTTCCGATGAGTACCCTTTTCTACCAAAAAAATTATGACACTCGTTACACATATATTCACCGACTTTGTTAAACATTTCAGTTAAACTATCAAAATTTAAATGCCCAAAGGGATTAAGCCATATTTTTACTTCAGTTTCTTCGTTATTTAAGTTAAAACACGTGTTTGCTTTACATTTAAATACAAATACACCACCTTTACGATTACCTTTAATTAATATTTCTCCTTCCCTGTCTCTTATAACAGATTGATTATATTTTAAAGTCACTGAAAACCCTTTCTCATAAGCTTTGCTTACTGACACAAAATTACATTTAAAATCTGGCACATGTAATACATCTCTTAGTTTCACTCGGAATTCACCACTTTGCACACAAACTTCACCAAATCCATCAGCTTGTATGTATTTATTTCCGGCTAGTTCAATTTTCTCCTTCCGTTCCTTTTATGTCTCAAATGCGGAACGATCACAACATAGATGGGCAGTTGCGCCACTATCGATGCACCATTCATCACGACTTAGCTCATAAGAAGATATTGAAGAAAGAATATTGAAGGATTTATCATTTCGCTCCGTTTTAGATCCTCTGCATTGTGCAGCATAATGGCCATGCTTACCACTATTACAACATTTACCATTACACTTCTTTCCCGAATCATTTACCTTTTTCTGCTCTTCCGAACTATTAGTGTTGTTCTTTTTACCATTCTGGACTCTTGTTTGTGCCACCAACGCTTGTTGTGAATCAGGATAACCCATTTCATCACCATTTCTCCTAGCGCCCTCTTCGAGTACCTTAACTTTGAGTGAAGTTAACATCGGCAAACTGTCTCGAGATTCGATTGCTACTACAAAATTCTCGTAAGATTTTGGCAAACTTGCTAACAAAATTATAATTCCCATTTCATCTGGTAAAACAACAGATATCTCCGCCTACCTTTCGGTGATATCGCTAAACTCATTGAGGTGATTTTGAACCTTCTCACCCTCAGACAATCTGAGAGACAACAATTGTCGAAATAGCGTCACTTTCCGAGCAGGACTCGCCAACGCTTTTTCGTCCTTAACGTCGAACGCCGCTGCCTCTTCGGCAGATACATCTTCCCTTTTTATTTGCTTTCCAATAGTTATTGCCCACAACTCTGCATGTACTAAAACGCTTTTCATCTGAACTGACCAGGATACATAGTTGGAGTCATCCAGTTTTTCGATTGTGTACAATCCGGCGGAACTTCCCTTTTATACGTTATTATTTTAATCCTCTAGCGATCTGGGTACTATAACCTATTAAAGTGTATAGCAGCTTTATATGTTATTTATTGCAAGTCTACGCTAAACCTTAAACCTTTAGCCGTATCAAATCACTCTGACACGGAATGTCTTGTTGCGGAAATTTCAGATAATGTAACTAAAATTCTAGTATCCTGTGTGTATCACCCTCATAGGTGTTGCATGTTAGATTCGTTTTTTGTTGAGTTATCTATGTTTTTGTTTGAGTACGAGCGTTGTGTTGTATGTGGTGATTTTAATGTAAACATTCTTTTAAGAGACTCATATGCTATAAAACTACTTCACCATGTATCTACTGCAGGTCTTGCTGTAGTTAATAGATGCATACTAGGGATGTTGCGAATGTTAAATTTTAGATATCCGCGGATGCGAATGCGGATGCGGATGTTAAAAGCTAAAATCCGCGGATGCGAATGCGAATGCGGATGTCAAGTGTTTTTAAGAAATAATTTAGGTGGGTTAATTAGGTGACTAGGAAAATAAAAAATGAAAAATGTAGTCATTTTAAATAATGTTTTTTTTTTTTTTAATTTAGTACTTGAATTTAAAAATTGGAATTGGGTTAAAGCCTGTTTATAAAGTGTCGTAAATCAAACATGCGCCACTAAATAACTACTCGCTCAAAATTGTAAATTCTCTCCAATAACTCCTTTCTGATAATTGCATCGGCGCTGCAAATGTCGGACGTATCCTTCTGCCTTGCATCTTCACAATCTAGCATCATGAAAAGATCGTTGTTTAAACACCGTTATTTTCCATAGAATTCTTCATTCTCATTCTTTTGGTTGTTTCAGAATTTGGAGAACCTGTAACATCATCAGCGATTTTCGATTTTAGTTTTTGTAATTCATTTGTAGTCCTTTCTTCTGTGACTGGTTTGAAAAATGTGTGCTTATAGCGAGGTTGTAAATAGGCAGATAAAATGATATTTTCTGGGAATGAAACTTTCGAAGAAAATTTTGTTTGAAAGTCGTGGCTGTCAGCCGAATTAGTTTAAAATCTTGTTATTTTGTTAGAAAGGAACCCCGTTTTTTTATAATAATTTTAATTATTGGAATCACAGGTGAAGGTCTCATATCTGCTTAGTTCCCGGGTGACTTTTTGAAATGGTTCACCTGTAATGAATAGCTTCTAATTAGTTTTTTTTATCAGCTGAGATCGACTTTTCCTAATTGCAGTAAGTCACAATAACTTACTCACCGCTGTCAGTACCATATCAAATCCGTTTTGTTTTTTCATTCCATGTGCTCAATGTGCTTTGATATTTTGAGGCAAATGTACGCAAATTTTCAACATATCGTTAATATAGTATGAATAGGGCACATTTCACATTGTAGCTGAAATGCAAAAAAGCCACAACTAACTAAAATCTTGTTATTGCATAAAACGATGTGGGGACTTATGATTCGATGAAATGCATCATAATCAAACAAACAGTATTTGCGTAGTAAAAACAGTGTTTTTCTGCTAAGTAATAAAAAAAAACACGGAGCTTAATCATAATAAGCCGTCTTATGATAAAAAAAAATATTACACTTATGTAGAAAAAAACTAGCGATGCATCCGGTTTTTTAATGTTAGATAGTTACATAATTCTTACCTAATGAAAGGTTATCTTTTGCCGCGCAAATTGCTCATTCTCGTTATAGCTAGACGTTGAACATTTCCGCTGGAAATACCTATTTAAGGATCTTACTCTTTGACTTTAAATTACAAAAGAGGGGGGATTTAGGGGGACAGTTTTAACGTACCATGTCCACAGGCCAAAGATATTAGCTTAAATTTTTACTTTTTTTGCCAGATATACGTTTCATCAGTGCACTTGCACAATATTCGTATTCGCAAAAGCTCCGCATTGATTATTGCGAATGCGAATGTTAAAATTAATGCGGAAGCTCCACGGTTGCGAATGCGAATGCGAATATTCGCAACAACCCTGATGCGTACCAACAAGATACGCCAGCAATGCGAGTCTTAAAGCTTCGACTGACGGCAAGGCTTATGCATATAATCTGGCACACATCGTCGCCTGGGTAAAAGATTGTCGTAAGCGGAATTTTGACGATTTTTAGTTCTAGATGCATTGACTACAATTTTTTCTATAATTTAGTAAAAATTTAGTTAGTGATGCCATATTAAACTAATCAATATCTTAAAAATGACGTTCTCCATTTTTGGATATCTCCTTTAGTTTCCGAGATATTGAGTAAAAAGTGTCGTTTATTTAGTAGAAATTTTCATCACATTTTGTCGTATTTCATACAAAGTGGCTGCCAAATTGTGGACAAATGACGCTTACGATAAAATTTTACTAAAGAAAATCCTTCATATACTCGAAGCTAATTAACATTAAACATTAAAAATTAAATAATTTAAGAATTTTGTGAACTAGTAACATTTTCAGAGACTTTGGAGAATATCTATCTTCGCGTTTTTGAGAAATTGCATTCCAAACTTCAATCGCGATTTCTCACAACCTGCCGAAATCAACGTACGACAATCTTTTACCCAGGCGACGACATATGCTCATAATAATTTTACACTTACAGACGGCAGTAATGCGCATAAACGAGCCGCAAGGTCGTCGGTTCGAGTCCCACGGCCAGTAGAATTTTCATTTACATATTTCATTTTCATTCTTTTTTTATAAGTTCTATATTATTTTTACGTTGCTTTCAGTTAGTTGTTGTTGACTTTTTAATAAAATTCAACTGTAAAAATTTTAATTAACTAATAGTAAAATAAAACATGTGATATAAAATAAAGCAAATGAAAGCAAAATAAAGTAAAATTAAATATATAAATCAAATAAAATAAAAAAAAATTTAAAATAAATAATAAAACCAAAAAATTTGTTTGCAATCGCTCCAACCGAAGATCGAACCTGGCAGCTACAGGCTTGTAGCCCGCAACTCTCACCACTCGGCTACCGCGGACGCGAAACTCGCCCGCTTTGTTTTCTTACTTGGACAAATGACAAAAGCTGGCCGTTTTTACCAGTGTTGTCATCGAAAATTCCCCGGATCCGAGCTAATTCCCAAAAATCTCGTGCATTTGTTCAGCTGCTTATGCGCATTTTAAAGAGGAAAATGAACGAGTCAAAGCAAATAAAGGCTGTTTGTGCAAATAATCGAGCCCGTTTGCCAACCGTATTAGCCTGTTAGATCTCGTCATTGCATCAAGTCTTGACCACATTCCCAAATTTTACCAAATTATTTTTATATCGGCCCATGACCCAGTATTTTGTTCACTAGATGTATCATTTAATTAGGGATGTGCGGGTATCAGATAGATATCCGGAATCCGGCTTATCCGGCCGTTTCTCTGTTATCCGACTATGCGGCCGTATACAGGCTAAAATCCGGCCGGATTTCCGGATTTTGATTACAGAAGATGAAATTTAAAAATCTAGTTCAGAACTTTTTTC
Organism: Rhagoletis zephyria; assembly: GCF_001687245.7. Classification (NCBI taxonomy): domain Eukaryota; kingdom Metazoa; phylum Arthropoda; class Insecta; order Diptera; family Tephritidae; genus Rhagoletis; species Rhagoletis zephyria. The sequence continues at coordinate 29,922 of NW_016159168.1, forward strand.
TTTGTTTTTTTCATATTCCAATTTAATATTATCTAATTAGTAATTAAATTAAAATACAGCGGCTCCACTGCCTTGGCCATGTCGGTCAAATGGACACCGACGCTCCAGCTTTGAAAGCATTCAACTCGGAACCTGCTGGTGGTAGCAGAGGAAGAGGGAGGCCCACTACGATGGAAAGACGAGGTGGAGAAGGACTTGCTTAGCATTTCCAATTGGCGTGAGTTGGCACAGAAGAGAAACGACTGGCGTGCTTTGTTGAACTCGGCCAAAATCGGTTAGGAAGTTACTGCCATACCTAAACAAAAGCGTCAGCGTTGTCTGGCTGTCAAAAAATTCTCATGCCCATACAATTTGTATGAAGCATACCGAAACAACGCGGCGTCAACGCTCAGCGGTTGGAAAATCCGATTTTGACAGGGCGTTAGGAATTGAAGTTGGCTGCAGAAAAGGGCGAAACTGTCATTTTCGTGTTACACACAAACAAACATATGCTTATTGTTGGTGTTATTTCTGCATTTGACGTAGCGTTGACGCTTTTGTTTAGGTATGGCACTTCGGCGCTAACGCTAAGCGTCAGAAACCGCTCCGCCCAACGCTTTTGTTTAGGTATGGCAGTTACAGCGCCAAATAAGAAGAAGAAGAATTAGTAGTTAGAGTTAAGAATTTATATGTATATGTATTTTGCATTATGAAAAGAAGCATTGCCGCATTAACGGGCAACAACCTATTTCTATTCTAATTTCAAGATAAATGCTAACCGATGCACTAAACACTCTTTTTGAGTTCATTGCCAGTGTTAGCAATTCTTCTTGTCTGGATATAAAGGGTAGCTGTAAATATTTATCGCTGCCTTGTCTACCCATCGTTTGGCTATCCACATAACTACAAAAGCTTAAATCAACATCTAAGCCGTTGGCGATTTCCATAAAGCATTGCCAAATATCCGGGTGAGCTCGTTCTTCAATAGAAGCTTTCACTAGAGTTCGGCCTTTTCCATATGATTTAACTGGTTTCTCTATGCTAACTGATTTATTTTTTGGAATTGTTCATCATCAACCCAGTTTTTAGCTTAATTAATGTCAGAAAAAAAAACCGAATTTTGAAATACCACCAACCATGAGCATAACGGCACGATGCTGGAAGCGGGACGATCTGTAAACATTCATAATAGTTCGATTTTCATCACATTTTTTAATAAAACTACATGAACCACGAGTTTTTGCTTAGCGGCGTTCATTGTTGTTTATCTTTTGTGTTCGACGTTTCTCCTCTCTTTACCAAAAATAATCGATAAATCTTTTTAATACAGGATTATTTTATAACTTGAATTTCAGGGGAGAAATTTTGTGTTTTTAATTACGTATTGGATAGTTCAGCTGAAAAAAGCAGATAATCTGGTCATAAGTATGTTGCTAAACAGCAAAACTTAATATAACAATATTGTGAAATTTATAAAGGGCAGCACAGTCTACCGGATATCCGAATCCGGCTCTTATTTTTACACGGTATCCGGGAATCCGGTTATCCGGCAAAGTCTCTATCCGGCACATCCCTACATTTAATTGTTCTGCTAACACTGGTAGTTTTGTGTAACGTGATTTGAAGTCTGTAGACGTTAATTGTTTGTATGCTGATCTGTCTTATGTTAACTGGGATGATTGTTTGTTCTTTGAGACTGTTGATGTAAAACTTGATTTCTTGAATAGATAATTGGTCAAATTATTGAATGAGCAATGTTCGGGTTATGAATAGCTCTGTCCTTGGTACAACAATAAAGTTAACTCAGCCATTAAAACACGTAACAAGCTATATGCAAGATGGAGAAGTACATCTACTACTTACGCTTGGTCACGCGATTGTACAGTGATTCCAAATTGAACCCGTCTCTAGCAACTAAAGATCTGTGGCGTAATTTGAAAAGGCTTAATGTACATGGAAAACTTGTGGCTGAGGGTAACATTGACCCAAACGTACTCAGTGATTATTTTACCAGTGTCAGTAAGAGCATGAATAGCACGTCATCCCCGCAATTTGTGTATCATTTGACTTCAAAAGAAAAATTTCTATTCGATGGAGTTACTGAGGCTGAATTTTAAAATGTGGCATGACTATTAGGTCTAATGCTGTAGGTGAAGATGGAATATTCTTGAGGTTTGTGAAACTTGTGCTGCCCCTTATTCTGGGGAGTCTATGATGGGTTTTCTTTAGAATTGAATGCTCTGCAAAAGTGTTAATTTCGGTGTAATCCTAACTCCCACCAGCGAGGTAGTATGGGTAGCTAAACCCAATTCTTTCATGAAATTCTCTTTTGTTTGCCCCTATCTCGAAAATAACAAGAGATACAGAAAAAATATAAATGACAAACTTGTAGGACTTTCAATTTCCTGCACAAAATCGGTAACATCGATATTTCTTGAGATATTGCGCTTTGAATTTGAGGTAGTGTGGAATTTTTATAGACTATTAAGCTAAATTGTCGATCAAATTCAAAGTGCAATATCTCAAGAAATATCATTTTACTTCAAAAGGAAAATTTCTATTCGATGGAGTTACTGAGGCTGAAGTTTTAAAATGTGGCATGACTATTAGGTCTGTAGGTGAAGATGGGATATTCTTGAGGTTTGTGGAACTTGAACACATATTATCACTGCTTCACAACCGCATATTTTTCCACAGAGTGGAAAAAGGCTGTCATTATTCCAGTCATCAAAAAGAATATTGCCAATAGCCCCAGCATTCAATTCTGAAGAAAATCCATCATTGACCAAGATTATACCATAAAATGCCTCTGAGCTGTAGACTTTTTAAGAAAAAAACTCAAAGTTTACGTGTATTTTATATGGGAAATCTTTGCACGCCTTGGGCAAGTACTTAAATTTAATATTATGGGAGTTTTTTTTAGTTGTTTTACACAAAATTTTTAGGTAGGAATAAAGAAAAAAACAATAGCCGCAAAAAAATCGCCCTAATGTACATGTTACGTACCAATACGTTTAATTTCTTAAAAGTAAATTTAAATCAATTAATTACACATGCAAATCTTTAGCAGCTGACCACACATAGTGCGGGTCATTTTTGTTTGCAAGTTCCTTGCATAACATTATGCTGTTGATACTGTCAATCGTAAGTATATCTCTTAGTTTAGTTTTTATCACAGAAGGCGTTGAAAATTTGCGTTCTGCAGCCGCAGAGCTGTGGTAATGAAATTATATTAAAAACAAAATTGGCGAGATGCATGAAGCTATTTTCATTCATTCCATTTTTAATAGAATAAACTTTTTCCCAAAAACATATCGATATCCAGATCGCTGGAAATATCAAGCTCACTTAGCCTCAGTAAACTCCACTGCGGGTTATTATATCAGGATCGCTATCTATGAGATGGCGAAACTTTAACAAAAGAGGTCAAATTGGTAAATCTTCTTTAGAAACTACCTTAGCTGGTGTTATTATTTGTAAAAGTTGTATATCCTCACGCTTGAAATCAAATCTTAAATTTATTTGGTCCAAAAACTCTATGTAAAACTTTAATATATTGGTTTTAACTTCAAAAATTTTAGAACAGTTGACATAACTTTTCATAAACATCTCAGCTTTCTTTCCAACAAAAAGGGCAGATATTTTAATATGATTGTTTTCATTTTTAAAATCAATTTTAATATTGTTATTGATCTCATCTTTTTTAATAAAGGTACTCAAAATTAAGAGGCAGTGTGCTTTGAAAGTTGCATATAAACGACATTGCTTTTTATAAACGATATTTCTACAGATATACAATTTTCAAAATTTTTATGTATGCAGATGATGTAAAGCTTTATAAATCGTACGTTTCAATTAAAGAAAGGTCTTTGCTACAATCAGACTTAGACAGCATGGCTTACTGGTGTCAAGTAAATCTTATGCCTCTAAATCTTAAGAAATGTAAAGTAATGAGCTTCTCGCGAAGAGCTGTTCATCCCACTTCTTATAAAATAGGTAACCATAACCTGGAACAGGTATACAATTTTGTGGACCTTGGTATCACAATGGATCCTAAGCTTAATTTTAATCTTCATAGTAATGTGTGTGTGGATTGCAATGGGGTATAGTCTTTGCGCTGGGTATGCAGTTACAGTTGCATGGCTATACTCAATCCCGACTCTTGCGTCCTCGTTCGCGTACTCTGGGCAACGTGAGCAACCCATGTGCGAGATGCGGTAACCCATCCGAGTGGAGCCTTGGGTCACGGCAGAAAGAGAGGGAGCTTCGGTGGGGCCACTCTGACTTATTCGGTTTAAGGGCTCACTGAAGTCTGCAGCGTCTGTTCACCAGTAGGTGCGGCTGCAAGCGGGTGTCTGCTTGGAGCAAGCGGCTCGCTATATAAACGTGTATTTGGTTGCGAAACCACCCCCGTCCCAGCAATGGGTTGTGCGCTGGGCTTGGGACCCGCCACGTAAAAACCACTTCCAGTGAAGAAGCAAGGCA
>NW_016159168.1:36933-40183 GCF_001687245.7 Rhagoletis zephyria
CACTTGGCGTTTCCAATTGGCGTCAGTTGGCACAGAGGAGAAACGACTGGCGTGCTTTGCTGAACTCGGCCAAAATCGCTTAGGCGGTTACAGCGCCAAAAAAGAAGAAGAAGAAGTAATGTGACAGTCAACAAGGCTAAAGGTGTACTTGCATTTGTGAAACGATGGTCAAAAGAATTTTGTGACCCTTATATCACTAAAACCCTGTTTACAACATTAGTTAGGCCAATTCTGGAATACGGTTCGGTGGTTTGGAATCCAAGGTATTAAATTTACTCAGACAAGATAGAATCAATTCAAAAACAATTCCTACTTTTTGCTTTAAGAAATTTCCGTTGGGATTCTCAATATAACCTTCCACCTTATACGAGCCGATTAAAACTTATTAATCTTCCTACACTTTCCAGCCGCAGGCAAATGCTTTGTACAATTTTTATAGTCAAATTACTAACAGGCTCAATTTCAAGTCCGCTTCTTCTTGGCGAAGTTAGCCTTAATGTTCCCTCCCGGGTATCAAGACACTTTTGCCCCCTATTTCTGAAAGCTTGTAAAACTAATTTTGAATTGCAAGACCCACTCCGTTGCTTATGCCAGGATTTTAACTCTCATTCCAGCACGTTTGATATATCAGATCCGCTTTTCAGCATTAAGAAATCGATACTGTCCTCTCTCAATAAATGAATCATTAAAATAAAGACATAAAATCGGCTGATGAATTTAGTTCTGTAGCTGAACAGTTTTAGATCTCGACACTTAACAAACTCCTGCCTATCGTGACTCGGCGCAAAAATTTAAAATACTGGTTCCGTACGTCATGCTTACTGCGCCCCTCGTGCGGATGGGCGGGAATGGAGGGTAAAAACCGTTGGGATATTATAATTATGGCAAACGAGAGCTTTTAGCTTGGAGCTCTTTGTTAAGATTCTTAATTATGGGCAAAATATAATAGAAATAAAAAAAATCTTTTGATTTTGCAACCCACTCCCAGCTCTGCAGATCGCATACCATTTACTTCGTAAAAGCAGGAAAACAAACAAAGTTTCGAACTATCCCATTGCTTAAATATTCTTAACACAACGCTTTCTAGTGAAAGCCATCTTATTTGAGATATGCCAAGATTTTGTGGGGTTTCACCGAATAGTAGTCCTGAAATTCCTTCAATCCATGTATCGTCTTTGTACTGTGGCAAAATAAACTATATATGTTGCGGCACAGTGTCTCGATACTTTTCGGCAATTTCTTACAAGCGTATCGGTTTCTGCACTCAATAATGTTTTCAGCCCGCCCAAGTCTCCAGCCATAACATTGGCTCCATCAGTGGCCAAACCAATTACGTTTCTTATTTTTAAAGGCAGGATTGGCAAATGTTTAAAAGGTACAATTGGAAAATATTTATATGCAAAATGATGTTTGAAATATATATTTTTATAATTAAGAATTTAAAAACTTAATTCAACTATCCGACCAAAATCTTACTTTGCCTAACAACCTACCAAATGAAAAAGAAGAGACCAAATTTGGTCGGAAAAGACCAATAGTTGCAACACTAAATGTCAGCGCAAATTTCATTTTTGTTAAACGAAATAACCTGTTGTCCCCATTGCAGTCAGGATTTAGACCTAAACACAGCTGCTCTACACCTATGTTGAATATAATTGACGACATTAGGGTACAGTTTGACAGTGGTAATCTAACGCTTCTTTGCCTTTTGGATTTTTCAAAAGCGTTTGGCTTGGTAAATCATGACCTTCTTTGCAAAGGCTTAAATATGTTTTTTGGTTTTCGGGAAGCTCTGTAAAGCTTATGACCTAGCATGAAGAACTCAAAAGGTCACCTGTAAGGCTGCCTCGCCCATGTCTAGTATCGTTACCTCTGGTGTGCCGCATAGTTCTGTCCTTGGTCCTCTTTTGTTTATCCTTTTTGTCAATGATGTATTCTCTGTGTATCGGTACGTCAATGTCCATGCTTATACTGACGACATTCAGTTGTATTTATCCAGTCGTGTTGGTCTTGTTGAGGATTTGTGTTTTAAAATCATCAGTGATCTGTCTTCAATTTCACAATGGGCCTGTGATAATTGTCTTTGCCTAAGTGCTGCTAGGTCATATGTGCTGCCCATCAGTAACAGTGTAGTACATGTGGAAGATATTCCTAAACTGTATACTGGGAATAGTGTCCTAATGTGTTCTGACAAAATTAGAAATTTAGGCTTTGTTGTGAATTCTATGTTGAGTTGTTCTGACCATATTAATAAAGTTGTTAGTAATGTATATGTCGTGTTACGTAGATTAAGAATGTCAGCTTCGTATACACCTTAGAGACAAGGAGAAAGTTAGCTGTTCAACTCATTTTGGCTCACTTTACGTATGCTGAGCTTGTTTATAGCAACCTTGATTCTGTTTCGTGTCACCAAATTGATGTTGCGTTCAACAATGTTACTCGCTATGTTGATGGCCTTAAAAGATATGACCACATCTATTTGTGGAAAACTAAAATCCTAGGATGCAGCATCTTTGATTATCTTGCGGCAAGAAATTGTATTTTCATGTACAAACTTATAGAATATAAAACTCCGGAATATATTTATGAGAAACTAGCTTTTACCCGCGGGATTCAGCCCACGCCAGAAGGAATTAAAGGGGTCATGTGACTTGCGGTTCCGAAGTTATGGCAGATAAAAAATTCCAAGCCTATGTTAAGTGCTACACCCCCTTTATAAGCACCTACCATAGATATGTCTGCATGCCAAATGTCATGTTTATGTGACTTATGGTTCCGAAGTTATAACTGATAAAATATTCCACGCCTTTGGGATTTGTCGCCCCCTTTCACAGTCTCATTTATATGTACTAGTGTTCGCCCAGCGGTTGAAATTCAACCGCTAAAATTAAGGATAGTTTATGTGAGTTGAGCTGAAATATCATTAGTTGAAATGGGTTAAGTGGCGGGGAGTTTAGCTTAGTACTTAGCATAACATACCATACCATAACATAAGATTAAATAACATAACATATGTAGCATAACACACCACAATATAAAATCGCACATTCTTTAGTTGTATTTCCTTTTTGTCCCTATCACTTTCTTCCTCTCTATATTTGTCTCTATCGCTTTTAATGTTTATGTTAATGTTTATCTTCACCTTCATGTTGATGTTCAAGTTCATGTTCATGTTCATGTTCAAGTTCATCTTCCTCTTAATCTTAATTTTAATCTTAATCTTAACCTTCATCTTCATCTTCATCTTCAT
>NW_016159168.1:45913-58724 GCF_001687245.7 Rhagoletis zephyria
TTTTTTTTCACCCGAGATAGTCAAAGTTGGGGAAGAAAATATCAAAAAGTTAAAAATCCAGAAATAGTCCTAATTTTATGATGGTTCCTTAATATATTTTAACTACATTGCATTTGAGTATGGAGAGGCAACTATCTGGAAGTATTTTACATAAAAAATTTACTAAGTATTGCCCGGTTTGTAGTTGCAGTTAAAGAAAACACATGAAAAGGCACGATTTTTTTTTTAATTCGAAAAATGTAAATATTTAAAAAACGGTGAAAATTTTTTGTTTATCAGTGAGCCCCGACAAAGATCATTTAATTGGAATTTAAGGGGTGTTGACAATTGTTTTTATGAAACAAAACACCCACCAACCATCGAATTGTCACTGACAACATGGAAAATGCCTGCCGTTACATAATTATCACTGTCACTTTATGAAATAGGCCCCTGGTCGCTGAGTTTATAATTTTTGCAATTAGGTTCAATGGCAGTATTTTTCTTCTGATTCCATGGATGATTTGAATGAAAATGTATCATCCTAGATTGGGCCTCAGCTTTTTAATACCTGTTCCGTTTAATCTGATTTACTCTCTATGGATTACAACATCTTGGAAGGGTAACCTCTTTTTTTCCTCTTCTGTTGTGAATTAAATTTTTGTATGCTGTGCGGTAAATGTTTTGAGTATAACCTCCACGTCCGTTTTTTTTATTATGGTAAATATATCATGTACATATTTGTTTATGCATTTAAATGTATGTTCTTAGATCTAAGAATCCACTTTGTGTGACAACATCAAGGCGCACGCCACAAATCGGAGGAGAAGCTCGGCCAAACACTAACATATGTGTAAGCGCCAATCTATTAGATCTAAGTTCATTGATGCTTTCGTCTAGTATTTTGTCTAAGATAATATCTCCTACAGCTGGGGATAAAGGGTTCCCATCGGCATTACATATATCTGCTGGTATTTACGCCATCATAAACAAGGTAATTGTTACCTCGCAAAGCGAACTGTTTTTTCGTAATTATCGTCATTCCGTTCTCGAGTTCTGTTTGCGAGATAACAATTACTTTGTTTATTACAGGGCTATTCTGCGCTGGTAATAAAAATTTTGTTACCGGTAAATAAAGTTCCTGTAAATTTTTAAACTGTGTAACTTTGTAACTGGTAAATTTTGTTATCATCTCATAAGCTGGTAACAAAGTACTGCCCCGTGAAATATGCAATGCCAGAAGTTCCAGAATTCTTCATATCTAAATTGCTTAATATTTTAACTGCATTATCAACGTACCTAGAATCGCGGTACTGAACTGGTAAGATTTTTTGGTAATAAAATTTCCCGGTTACAAAATCTTCGGTAACGTGCAGAATATACCTGTTAGAGTACACTACCAGAAGATATATGGAATGCCGATGGGGATAGCTGATATTGTCTTAGACAAACTATTGGACGATAGCATCGCTGAAAGGTCTCAAACTTCCAGTGGTCAGAGGCGTAAACCTAAATGTTTCCGTGGATGTGAAGTATCTAGGGGTAACTCTACACACAAAGCAAGGAAAATCTCACGTCGCGCTGAAGGTAAATCGAGCGCTGAAAGTTTTCGGACAATGTCGAAGAATGTTTAGTAAGACCTGGAGTCTGAGACCGGTTATGGTATTCTGGATATACTTAACTTTAGTAAGGCCAATCGTTACGTACTATAGTATTGTAGCGCAGAACCAAGTTCAAAACCACGGTTTCTGTGTTAAACCGGCTACAAAGGAGCTGTGCAAAGGCATTATGGGCGCTATGAGTGCAACGTCAGGACCGGCTCTTAATGCTTTGTTGAATTTGCCACCTCTGGATTTAGCGATCCAAGAGGTGGCAATGGAAACGATGTGTCGGCTGCAATCTTTTGGTCTGTGGCACGACGATCAGAGTTCTGGGCGCAAAGAGTTGTTTGGAAGGCTATCAGAGCAATACCCTTTGTTTTCGGCACCTACTTACAAACTGATACCTGGAGTCTCCCTTAGAAGAAATTGCGTCGTTAGATTTCCTACAAGGGAACAATGGAGAGATCCATACACTCTCTTGGGAAGCTTGGTGAAAGCTTTCCATACCGACGGCTTAAAGACTGAAAACGGTACTGGAGCTGGATGGCATCTGGACGGTAACTTCAGATGCTTTACCGCTTTGGGTGCAATGGCAACGGTATTTAAATCAGAAATCTTTGCAATACTGAAAGTGGCACACACTGTAGGGACAGTCAGACTGCTCTAAAGGCATTGGAAACCGCTCGCACCTCTTCAAAGATGCAAGTTGAGGCTGAACTCCGTTAAAAGGTGGAATGAGCTTGAATTTGTGTGGGTGCCAGGACAATACGGTGTTCAAGGCAACGAACTGGCCGATGAATACGCGAACTGCGGTTATTTAGAGAGTCCAGTTGGACCGAAGCTAATTTTAGAGGCAATCATAGCGGGAACGATCGGGTAATAAAGGATCTCATAAATAAAACTCATGAGAGCCGTTGGAGTGGTATTGACACCTGCAAACCAACCAAGTATTTCCAGAAAATGTCTGACAGGATGCTGGCAAAATTTTTTCTCAGATAAAGGAGTGATCTACGAGTCCTTATAGGACTGATTACGGGGCACAATCCATGGGGACGACATATGGTCATCATAGCATCATCGACGATCCACTGTGTACATCTTTTTTGGAGAATGAGGGTGGTCATTTTGTCTTTCGCAGTCCGCTAGCCTAAGATGGTACATTTTTGCGTCAGATGTATTGAGAATGGACAATATACATCAAAAAACTGCTAAGATACATGAAGGAGTCGGGTAACTTTGCGGAGGAGCAATGAATTCCCACCCCACCTACTTATATATAACTTTCCTCCAAATCATGGGTCGAGGCCTTAAATACAATAGGTAACGCTGCCTGAGTGCTTGGAAAAATTGTTTTTGGTTTTTCCGGCCACCCACAATTCCAACTCCAAATCTAAAGATTGCTATTAAGGTTAACTTGTTCTAATTTTGGATTCCAATCAAGACATATTAAAGGGGTAATGCCATCAGATCATCTGTTTTAATTTTTTTTTAATTATTTAGTCTCTAATCTGTCAAATATTTTTTCCGGGACCGGGGAAAAAAGTCCTCGATCCCTGCCACCCCGCCCCTCCCCCCCTTCGTCGGGCCTGGACGATATAATGTAAAATAATCTGTTTTTTTTTTGCAAAATTCCAGAGTGTTTTGGTTAAATATTATTCAAGTTATATGGCGTGAAATAACAAAGAAACTTTGCCAAATACTCAAAGAGCTTTCGCCAAAGATTAACTTAGGCGACTTAGGTAAATTATATTCTACCTTGTTAAATTGCCCAAGAAAAAAGCTTGCAGTGATTGTACTGAGTTATTTTGGTTACGATAGCAAACAAACTTACTAGGTTAATTTAACCTAAGTTTTAAGTTGTGATATATACTTATATTTAAATTAATTTTAAATACGGTTTTTTCTGTGTGTATGTACATATTAATTGATGTTTCAAAGCCAGTTTTTGTTTAAGTGCATGTTTGTATGCCCCGAACTCTGCTTTAACATAAGGAGCTTAAATAGCCAAGGGCAACTTATATATATATGTATGTGTTTTTTTGTGCAGTTACCCGCAAACATTCATACCTCGCCGTGATGGATGATTCCACTCTGAACATGAACACGAAGGCGACGTGCAAAATGGGAGTTAATGTGGCACTCAAAAATTATTACTTTTTGTTGCTTTTATTAGGTGCGAATTTATGCAGGATTTCTAATGTCATCACCGTCGAAGAATAGCGATGAGAACATGACAGCAATGATGCAACCCATCCCCTTTAATCTGAAGTCCTTTTGCGATAAGAATCCGCCTCGTTTATTATTCTTTTGGCGTTTGTGCTTTTGGCAGAGACAGGCTAGCTTTTCTAAGGGGTTCACGATTGTTTGCTACTAAAAATTATTCCAGCTCTCATCATTCTCTTATGCGTTATTTATTCCACTTTTTATTGCTGTATCCTGTTAGCATCTGCACAAAATTTGTATGCATCCTCACACCAATCCTTTGAGGCGCATTTACAATTGTGGCCTAACGCGCTCGCCACGTACAATTGAATCTTATAAACTATGTACGTACGTATATTTGTATGTACCCTGCAGCAAATAAAATGGCTCGGAACTCGCGCGAAACTAGCTTGAAAAGGTATTGTGCTGGTTCCTCGTCTATCCCAAATCAGTACTTTCAAATGTCTTTTTTAACATGGCGATGCAACTACGAAGTGGCAATTGTCCCCCCATACAAAAGCTTTGAACTCGTTCAGAACTGGTTTCATTTTGGATGGATCTGAAGCACTAAGTTTTTTATGAGAGCAAATTTTTAGGAATCGATTTTTGGATATTTTTTTGTTTTTTCTTTTCTTTTGTAGTTTGCTTGTTTTTTGTTTATTTTATTCTTATTTTATTTATATTAAATTTTATATACGATATACCCCTATTTTTATTTTAAAATCGAAAAATATTTAGAGGTCGCTCAAAGCGCTCAAAGTTTTACATGTATTTTATATGAAAAAAAAACAACTTTTCGTAGTAATGGTAGAGAATTTTTTTAAATCCATATTTTTGAATCGGAAAACTCTGGATTGTTTATTTAACCATTTTTAATACTAACGACTTTTTATCGGATGCAATGGGGGGCATTTTTGGGAGTTTTTAGAGGACCCATAAATTAAAGGTACTATAAAAAAATTGTTACAACAAAGTTCTACTGTCCCTCTCTGTAGCCGTTTTGCAGTGGTTCAGAGACAGTTCTGAAATTTTTAGGACGGTACTAGCGCTGTCTCTAAATTTTTCTGCGGGGGTACGTACACATATCTTCGTCAAACGTGTCCGGCAGTTGTAGCATCTGCTGGTGTCATCTTGTTTACCCTTTCTCTCCTTAATTTTTGCATCGTTCCTGTTTTTTGTTCTATGTCTTGCCCAAACGACTATAACTCTCAAACAATTTATGACGGTGATTCTGTGAAGTTTTCGCAAGAAATATTTACTGCGACTATATTTAAGCGAAATAGCTTATTGTACATATGTTGGTCATTATTTTATAAATCGTACACCTTTTTGACTATATTATTCACATTGAGTTAAATCTTTTTTAGAAGGTGTATCACGAAATTAGGAAATACTTATGTATATGAGCGTATAATTGAAAATATTTTAAAAATATTATTCTTTAATACTTTCAAAATTCATTCAGGGTACTCATATAAACGCGTAAATGGCTCGTATCCCCGTCGTTGTTGGATTACCTACAGTGATAGAAAAGTTGTTATAATCGTACCTTTATTTAGTTTGAAAGTACATTCGGTACAAACACACAATTTTAAGTACATTTGGAGCGTAGCCAAATAGCTTCTCAGGAAATCAGTTCTTATTTTTACTGGCATTTCAATGCATTTTCTGATGCGGGCAACTGGTCTAATAGCTTCCCTCCTTTGTGAAGAGGCATACAAATGATATGAAGGGTGGTCAAAGTAACGCAACTGTAGTTGATTTCGACAGATAGATGCAAAATATTTGTTTTTAAAACGTTAGATCGAACCACTAGGAGGAAAGTCATTCACAACAAAGTTTTGTCTCGCGCTGCTCCAAGAGATTCTTTTCATAGCCAAAAATTTGTTTATTGTGAGTACAGAAGTTGATATTGCATCGATGGGAATTTTTACCTACTATTTTTCTTTATATATAAATACATATTTACTTCTTAGGTACATCTATCTACTTTTAGGTAAAGTTTCCGTAAATTAGGTACAATTTTATAATTCAATTTTGCATCCCTGCTGGAATATCAGCTGTAATACGACCAGAAACAAACAGCTGATTGCTCTTTGTTCAATAAACATACCTCCAAGAATCTGACACAAATTGATTGCCGACTAATTATTAATTGGCAATTAATAATTTGAATTTTCGTATGATAAATTTAGTAACAATTAAGGCCTTAATTGGTTAAAAGGCTCTTAATTGCCAATAAGGTGCCTGTTTGAACATGGTCTTATAGTCGTTTGGGCAAGACATAAAAACAAAAAACAGGAACGACGCAAAAATTAAGGACAGAAAGGGTAAACAAGATGACACCAGCAGATGCTACAACTTCCGGACACGTTATGTAACATGCACATTGACGAAGATATATACGTACCCCGCAAAAAAATTTAGAGACAGTCTGGCAAAGCGCTATTATCTTAGTTCCACTTATCGTAAAAAAATTATAACAATTGAATTCTTGAAATTATTACATATATACTTGCTCCACTTGCTTGGACTCTGAACAAAATCTAATATGCAAACCTGTGTTTGAAAAACTGTCAGCATAACTTTTGTGACTTTGCTTTGCTGCGCACATATCCACAGCTAACCCCGAGGACAGCTGAAATGTTAGTTTCAGTTTGCTTTTTTGTTGCTTTGGCTTCGAAATTTCAAACAGTTCGTATGTACTGTCGCTTTAACTGTCGAAGCGATGTACGAACAGCACATAGCAGTAGAGGTGGAAAAATATCGACGATGCTATCGATATATCAATGGTTTGTCCTTTAAAAAAATACTACCGATGTTTTAAGACTATCGATACTAACGGCTGTAATACAAGACCAATAAAAAAAACTGTATCCCATGGGGCACGTTATAAATAATGAATAAAACGATGGATTTGGTAACTCTTACCAATGTGAATGACGATTTGGTAGTTCTTATTACACGAAAAAGGGGGAATCGAAAAGCTAAGTCTGTATGATCACGATGAGAATGGTGGCAACCTAAAGAAGCTGAATTCATCCACACACAGCAACACCGAATTATGTATTATAAATCACCATAATGCAATTGTATATGAAGAAGTGAATGAATATATATGGGGTTTTAGAGGCGAACGGTTTTAGAGTTCTAACTGCGACCGCCACGCCAAGAACATTGTATACCCTCGATTTTAATATCGTATAAATTAAACGCTATTTAAGTTATAATTAACTTCTATGGTTATCTTATTTTCATTGCAAAATTCCCGGAAAAAAACTCCTCACAGAACCGCAGTTCTGTGCATGGCGCCCGAGTGAAATAAAGCGAACCAAATAAATTTAACAAAAAAGTACATTGTACATGATTCTATTTCGTGGTCGTCGGCGGTCGAATATGAACAATTTCGAGTGAATTACAAATAACAATTTGAAAGTGAGAAACCTTAAGACATTTTAAAGTGAAAGCCCACAAAAAAAACCAAAAAGTCTAAATTGTGAATATGATCACAAAAACCACGATCTAACCTGTGCCTATACTTAATATCAAAAACAAACAATTTAAATTCTTAAAAACTTTAAAACCCTAAAACTATCAAATAACAAAGTTTTAACTCTAACCTAACCTAAATTTGAGCTTAACAGAAAAAAAAATAAAGTGTGTGTAGTTAATAAAATGCACGGAAAAACTATAATTATTCTACATATCGCACACCGTCTTCAAAAGAGTCACAACTCGAAATAATACGTTTAAGAGAAAATGCGAAAAACTATTTCTTAGCACATGATAATCATATGGGCAAGGGCGACTTTACCTTAGGTTTTTTAAACAAATTATAACAACTATTTGCTCCAGCTTTTGCTGAAAGGTAAATAAACCCAGCAAAAAACACGATTACCACAGAAACGAAAGTGGAAACGAGCTAGGCGATGGGAATCGTTTACCCNCTTCGTTCCAAATTGAACAAAGCAAAACATGATTTTTATGCGAGACAAATTTTCAAAGAAAGTAACGGTAGAAAAAAATNTAAGAGAAAATGCGAAAAACTATTTCTTAGCACATGATAATCATATGGGCAAGGGCGACTTTACCTTAGGTTTTTTAAACAAATTATAACAACTATTTGCTCCAGCTTTTGCTGAAAGGTAAATAAACCCAGCAAAAAACACGATTACCACAGAAACGAAAGTGGAAACGAGCTAGGCGATGGGAATCGTTTACCCTTTCGCTTCAAGAAGGCATTATTTTAACATGGGCATGTCATTGGCGGTAAGCCCTTATCCGCAGCATTACCTTCAAACGAAGGGAGAACACATGGATAAACAGAATCCAGAGAAGCTAACAAAGAATGCCTTACAGAGAAACTAATGTAGAATTCCTAGATAAGTACATACTTATTTATATTAAAGTGAAATTAGAAAATGTCTAAAAAGATTAAAATTAATTAAAATTTGTATAAATCAGTTTTTATAAATACACATGTATGTATGTATAACAAAGAATGCCTTACAGAGAAACTAATGTAGAATTCCTAGATAAGTACATACTTATTTATATTAAAGTGAAATTAGAAAATGTCTAAAAAGATTAAAATTAATTAAAATTTGTATAAATCAGTTTTTATAAATACACATGTATGTATGTATAACAAAGAATGCCTTACAGAGAAACTAATGTAGAATTCCTAGATAAGTACATACTTATTTATATTAAAGTGAAATTAGAAAATGTCTAAAAAGATTAAAATTAATTAAAATTTGTATAAATCAGTTTTTATAAATACACATGTATGTATGTATAACAAAGAATGCCTTACAGAGAAACTAATGTAGAATTCCTAGATAAGTACATACTTATTTATATTAAAGTGAAATTAGAAAATGTCTAAAAAGATTAAAATTAATTAAAATTTGTATAAATCAGTTTTTATAAATACACATGTATGTATGTATAACAAAGAATGCCTTACAGAGAAACTAATGTAGAATTCCTAGATAAGTACATACTTATTTATATTAAAGTGAAATTAGAAAATGTCTAAAAAGATAAAAATTAATTAAAATTTGTATAAATCAGTTTTTATAAATACATATGTATGTATTTAGGTATTTAGATTTTACTTAAAAATCGGTAGGTACATACATGCATATTTAATTAAGCTTAAAATTGTACTTCCTCACTCTTGTACTTCACATCATTGACTGACTTCAACTTCGTTCCAAATTGAACAAAGCAAAACATGATTTTTATGCGAGACAAATTTTCAAAGAAAGTAACGGTAGAAAAAAATTTTTTGGATATGCATTCTATTTTTCAGCTGACTACGATGCAGCATTCTAATTTGCATTCTCCGAAATGAAGCAAAGAAGCGAATTAAAAAAAATATTGTAGGAAATTCTACTTTGTATTCCCTGAAATGAAGCAAAGAAGCGAAACAAATAAAATATTGTAGGACATTCTACTTTGGATTCCCCGATATGAAGCAAAGAAGCGAATTAAAAAAAATATTGTAGGAAATTCTACTTTGTATTCCCTGAAATGAAGCAAAGAAGCGAAACAAATAAAATATTGTAGGACATTCTACTTTGGATTCCCCGATATGAAGCAAAGAAGCGAATTAAAAAAGAAGTATTATAGTACATTCTACTTTGCATTACCGGCAATGCCTAATAGCGGAGACAGACAGGCTGAATTAAGTGGAATTAAGTGGCACAAATGCAAATATCATTTTTACCAACAAATTCATTCCACTTCATAAAAAAAATTGCTGTCTCACTATTCGCATTGGGATCTGCAGCGGAGTACAGGACTGTTGCAAGTCTTTTCGGAGTAGGACGCAGTACTGTTGGTGAATTGTTTTGGATTTTTGCCAAGCAGTATGCGAAAATCTATCTGACTGCATTAATTCCTATCCTCCAAATCAACACGAAATCAGACAAGTTGTTGATGGATTCGCGCGAATTGGGTTTCCTCAATGCTTTGGAGCTGTGGATGGCTGCCACATAGAAGTTCAACCACCAAAAGATGATGCAACAGACTATTACAATTACAAGGGTTGGTATTCAGTGATCTTGCTGGCGAGCTGTGACCACCGGTAATTGGAAACTTTTATTAACATTTATTTATAACAATTTAATATAATGCCTAAACTTTTTACATATCAAAATTTACTTACATAAATATTGGATCTACTGGTAGAAACAACGACTCTTATATTTTCGAAAAGAGTACATTGAAAAGATTCCATGAAACTGCCGATATTTTTACGCAGAATAGCAAATTTATAGGCGGCATCAATGTACCCGTTCTACTAATAGGCGATTCTGCTTTTCGCCTCTCCCGGTATATGATGAAACTGTATCCATATTCGCCGAATCATCCGTCTATAGAAAAAACCTTTAACTACCAACTATCTAGGTGTCGTCGTCTTATCGAAAATGCATTCGGTCAACTTAAAGCACGGTTCAGAAAAATAGGTAGAGGCTTACAAGTCGCCCCAAAAATCATAAACACCATAGTTAGAACATGCTGCATTTTGCACAACTTCTTGAAATTAGAAAATGACGAAGTTTCTATTGGTGGGATGGAAGATTCAAGAGGAGATATTTATGCTCGAAGTCAGCCAAGCCACACTACAAGAGTTGGCGAAAATGATGTGAATGCGACCGCTATTAGAACTGCAATAGCTCGCAGTTTCCGTAAGCACAAATATTACAAGTTTCCTATAAACATTAATCTATATCCGAAAACACCAATAAATAATTAAATTCATTCTTTTATTAATCCACTTTTTTACTATTAACTATCTTTTTATTGCATTTTTTTATTTTATTAATTCTACTTACTATAAAAACCTATTAATCTAATAACTATAAAATTAAAACAAAGTCAGGCTATTCATTTATGTCATTTCACTTATTTTTAAAATATTAATTTTAACATGCACTCGTCTTAATTTAATAGCTATAAAATTTAAAAAAAAAATCAGTCTATTCATTTCACTTTTAAAGAAATTAATTTTAACAAGCGCTTGTAATCTAATAACTATAAAATTAAACAAATAATTCAGTCTATTCATTTATGTCATTTCACTTATTTTTAAAATACTAATTTTAACATGCACTCGTCCTAATAACTGTAACCCACCCCATATTGACAAGTTTTACCAACTATTTTTTTATTATTTAATTTAAGTTATTTTCAATATAGTATATTTTTAAGCAGAAACTGTATAATTCCAAATTTCCAACCTTGTGTAAAAAGTAGAAAAATTTTGCAAAATTCTATCTAAGTGTTGAGCTTTTTAATGATGCTTAAAAACATTTTTAATATGCAGTTTTAAAGCCCATTGAATTTTAGTAGAATTAAGTGTAAGTGTAGAGTCAGCGGAATTTTTCAGAAACTTCGCACTTGCACTTTATTTTACTAAAATTTGATAAGCTATAAAAATGCATACTACAAATCTTTCTAAAAAATCGTATTAAAAAGCTAAACATATAGATGGATTTTTGCATAAGTTATCTACTTTTTGAAATGTGGATTTGTACAGTTTTTGCATAAGAATAGACTACATGTATTTTTTATAAAAAATAAATTAAATAGTAAAAATATAAGTTGGTAAAACTTGTCAATGTGTGGTGGATTTATAGTTATTACGACGAGTACGCTTATTGTCTAAAACTTATCTATTAAAATTTTCATTAAATTTTCATTTAAAAACTCTTTGGAGGTGTCATTTTGCTCCCTTATGGCAGTAATAACCTCATTTTTTAGCACCTTGGCATCATCCACAACACTCCTCAGCAATTCCGTGTGTTTCTGCATGATTCTGATCACTTCTACCGTATGTTTTCTTTTTCTTCCAGAAGAAGCAGGTGCAGATGAATCACGAGGCGATACAGCTGATGCTGAAAGCAGTGGTACTGGCGAGGGCGTTGTTGTTGTAGCGGCAACAACAACCCCGCCCAGGACGGTTGGTATCTCAGTCGTTGTCGCCAAGTTCCACTAACGGCATCTCTAGGAAGCGTGCAGCTCCTGTAGGGTTGGTCCACAGGGACAAAGCCGTTAGGGTTGTCGGGTTTTCCGGGCATGAGAAGAGATGTTTCGAGTCATGTGGGGTCTCTCCGCATGCCGGACACTCATTTGGCACATCCTCATTCAATCTACTCAGGTAGGAGAGTAACCTGCTGCAGTAGCCAGAGCGAAGTTGGGCTATTGTCGTTCGTGTCTCCCGAGGCAGATGAAGCTCCGCCTCGTCTATGTCCGGGGTCTAGAGTCTACATAACTCGAGACTGACTCCCTGTGAATGCCGTTCAATCAATTCCATTCCCAGTCGCCATGATCGAGCAATCGTTGGCGTAAGAGACAATCGAGACTCCCTCTGGTGGTTGAGGGAGCTTTGAAATTTAAAAGTTATACAGTAGCGGGGAAAGGACACCACCCTGTGGAACCCCCTGTTTTATTTTTCTGAATTTACTCGTTTTGTCTCTAAACATTACCGACGAGCGTCGACTACTCAGATAATTTGCCAACCACCGTTTGAGCCCCTGTGGGAGAGAGGAGGCCTCTATATCTTCTAGTAGCGTGGAATGGCAGACGGTGTCAAACGCCTTCGACAAGTCCAACGCTACTAGAATCGTTCTCTCACAGGGACGGTTTCGGTTAAGGCTACGAGTTATCTGAGTGTTTATGGCGCTAAGTGCTGTTGTTGTACTGTGCACTTTAGGGAAACCATGCTGATGCTTCGCTGGGGTCAAGTGGTTTGTGAAATGCGGGAGTAGCAAGGTCTCGAGTGTCTTCGCTACCGGGGAAAGGAGTGTTATCGGACGATAAGAATCTCCTTTGTTGGCAGGTTTCCCCGGTTTGAGCAGTGGGACCACTGTCCCCACCTCCGTTAGGTACGCTACCCCCGCAGGACCCAAATTTTTCAGCATCAGCATGCATATTCCGTCGGGACCCATGGCTTTGGAGGCTTTCGCCTTCCCGATGGCCACCTGAACTTCACCGCAAGTGAAAGCAAGGGGGGCACA